>NC_092113.1:11731067-12035146 GCF_045679555.1 Salvelinus alpinus
TGTAAGAAAACAAGACAAAACAAATGTAAAATGAAAAGTGGATCGACGATGGCTAGAAGACCGGTGACGCCGACCGCCGAACACCGCTCGAACAAGGAGAGGAAACGACTTCGGTGGAAGTCGTGACACACTAGTCTAAAGAAAGCCACTTTTATTGCTTATTTAATCAGAACAACAGTTTTCAGCTGTGCTGACATCATTGCGAAGGGTTTTCTAATGATCAATTAGCCTTTTAAAATGATAAACTTGGATTAGCTAACATAACGTGCCATTGGAACACAGGAGGGATGTTTGCTGATAATGGGCCTCTGTACGCCTATGTAGATATTCCACTAAAAATCTGTCGTTTCCAGCTACAATAGTCATTTACAACATTAACAATGTCTACACTGTATTTCTGATCAATTTGATGTTATTTTAATGGACAAATGTCCATTATTTTAATGGACTTTTCTTTCAAAAACAAGGACATTTCTAAGTGACCCCAAACTTTTGAACGGTAGTGTACGTGAAAGTGGATTCTCAGCCCTGACTAGCATGAACACTAAATACAAATACACTAAATATGATTTACGACGGAGACTCTCTCCAATACAACCCAACATTGCAGAGTTATGTGCATCCTTTCAAGCATACCCTTCTCATTAACCTGTGGTGAGTTATTCACAATTTTCGATGAACAAATAAGGTTTTATATGTAAGATGGTTAAATAAAGAGCAAAATTATTGATTATTATTATACACTGCTCATAATAAAAGGAACACTTAAACAACACAATGTAACTCCAAGTCAATCACCCTTCTGTGAAATCAAACTGTCCACTTAGGAAGCAACACTGATTGACAATAAATTTCACATGCTGTTGTGCAAATGGAATAGACAAAAGGTGGAAATAATAGGCAATTAGCAAGACACCCCCAATAAAGGAGTGATTCTGCAGGTGGTGACCACAGACCACTTCTCAGTTCCTATGCTTCCTGGCTGATGTTTTGGTCACTTTTGAATGCTGGCGGTGCTCTCACTCTAGTGGTAGCATGAGACGGAGTCTACAACCCACACAAGTGGCTCAGGTAGTACAGCTCATCCAGGATGGCACATCAATGCGAGCTGTGGCAAGAAGGTTTGCTGTGTCTGTCAGCGTAGTGTCCAGAGCATGGAGGCGCTACCAGGAGACAGGCCAGTACATCAGCAGACGTGGAGGAGGCCGTAGGAGGGCAACAACCCAGCAGCAGGACCGCTACCTCCGCCTTTGAGCAGGAGGAGCACTGCCAGAGCCCTGCAAAATGACCTCCAGCAGGCCACAAATGTGCATGTGTCAGCATATGGTCCATTTTCATCCATTTTCATGAAGATGAAGGCTGTATGTTAAACAGTCTTGACCTCTTCCAACATAATGGAAAAGTGTAACTAATGTGTGTGATCATCAACCATGAGAAAATGGTTTACTGTAAGAAAAAGGACTAAAAAGTAGTACATCTCAGACTGTGTGATGCTTTGTTTGTCTCACTAGATGGAGACATAGAGTAGAGTTTCTATGATTTGTCTGAATAATAAATGGTTCAGTCAGAGATTGGCTTTCCAACTGTCGCTCACGTGATGGGGAAGTATATTTCACCAACTTCAACTCGGGTCTAAATGCTTAATATGCTTCAGATGCTGAATACACCTGGCCAGACATATTATGCCACTGAATGTGGACGCATTATCTGATTACAGGATGCAGGTGTGGTGGACATTGGACAGAGTCACACATGTTGGACATTACTGTTATTTATCATATCTATATTTAATATACAGTGTATGAAACAAGAAAACGGACCACTGTAAAAGGGAATGTCTATAGAATAGCTGCATAGATATCTCTAGCTCCCTGTCTGTGTCTGCCCTCTAGTGTCAAGACTATGTTCTACCATTACACAGAAACAAATGACATTCTTTATCATGTCAAATAAAAATAGTTTCAGTTTTGGCCTTCATGAAAACATTAGGAAAGGAGTCTTCGCCAAATGTAACCTACTACTTAGCTGTCAGTAATCAATAGGCTCATGGTTTTCCCCCCGTGCAGGACATTTTTGCCTATGGAATTAGAAGAGACTTGTCAATGTCTGTCCACAATAGAATACATGATAAAGAAGTTTGGAAGTTGACATTCCCTATCCCTAGAATGACTTGACATTCCCTATCCCTATGATAGGCAATGGCATTGCGAGAGAGATGGGGTTGTTTGGGGGGGAGTTTAGCTCATCTGTGGTTCGTCCTGTTATCCCACCTTGGTTTCTCCTTCAGCCAGTGATTGAGCTAGGGTTGCCTGAGAGGGTATGAGATGTTGAGGAAGGAGTAGATTCAGTTGTAAGTGAACATTTAAGAACACAACACGAATTTGAATATTGAAACAATGTTGCAAATGTCGGAGAGACAGACAGGCAAGGTTTATACAAATCTCCACTGTTGAAAACTAAAGGCTAGTCTAAAAGAAATGTGAGATGTCTACTTGCTTTTTATAGTGGAGATCAAGTTCATAAATTGCCTGGCTGGGCTGATTAGACAGTCAGATGGAACAGAGTAAATAGGCATTTCAACATCAAAGCTTTAGCCGGTGGTAACTTATGGAATAGACACTGGCTGGAATGAGGTTTTAACCAATCAGCATTCAGGATTAGACCCGCCCGTTGTATAAACCAGCATAGATAACTGTATAAAGATTATAGAAAGGTTGGTTGTTTAGCAACAACACTGATGCGTGCGCAACTACAGTTGAACTCGGAAGTTTACATACACTTAGGTTGGAGTCATTAAAACTCGTTTTTCAACCACTCACAAATTCCTTGTTCACAAACTATAGTTTTGGCAAGTCGGTTAGGACATCTACTTTGTGCATGATACAAGTCATTTTTCCAACAATTGTTTACAAACAGATTATTTCACTTATAATTCACTGTATCACAATTACAGTAGGTCAGAAGTTTACATACACTAAGTTGACTGTGCCTTTAAGCAGCTTGGAAAATTCAAGAAAATGATGTCAAGGATTTAGAAGCTTCTGATAGGCTAATTGACATCATTTGAGTCAATTGGAGGTGTACCTGTGGATGTATTTCAAGGCCTACATTCAAACTCAGTGCCTCTTTGCTTGACATCATGGGAAAATCAAAAGAAATTAGCCAAGACCTCAGAAAAAAATGTGTAGACCTCCACAAGTCTGGTTCATTCTTGGGAGCAATTTCCAAACGCCTGAAGGTACCACGTTCATCTGTATAAACAATAATACTCAAGTATAAACACCATGGGACCACGCAGCCGTCATACCGCTCAGGAAGGAGACGCGTTCTGTCTCTTAGAGATGAACGTACTTTGGTGCGAAAAGTGCAAATCAATCCCAGAACAACAGCAAAGGACCTTGTGAAGATGCTGGAGGAAATCGGTACAAAGTATCTATATCCACAGTATAACGAGTCCTATATCGACATAACCTGAAAGGCGCTCAGGAAGGAAGAAGTCACTGCTCCAAAACCGCCATAAAAAAGCCAGACTACGGTTTGAAACTGCACATGGGGACAAAGATCGTACTTTTTGATGAAATGTCCTCTGGTCTGATGAAAGAAAGATAGAACTGTTTGGCCATAATGACCATCGTTATGTTTGGAGGAAAAATGGGGAAGCTTGCAAGCCGAAGAACACCATCCCAACCGTGAATCACGGGGGTGGCAGCATCATGTTGTGGGGGTGCTTTGCTGCAGGAGGGACTGGTGCACTTCACAAAACAGATGGCATCATGAGGTAGGGAAATTATGTGGATATATTGAAGCAACATCTCAAGACATCAGTCAATAAGTTTGGTCACAAATGGTCTTCCAAATGGACAATGACCCCAAGCATACTTCCAAAGTTGTGGCAAAATGGCTTAAGGACAACAAAATCAAGGTATTGGAGTGGCCATCACAAAGCCATGACCTCAATCCTATAGGAAATTTGTGGGCAGAACTGAAAAAGCGTGTGCGAGCAAGGAGGCCTACAAACCTGACTCAGTTACACCAGCTCTGTCGGGAGGAATGGGCCAAAATTCACCCAACTTATTGTGGGAAGCTGTGGAAGGCTACCCGAAACGTTTGACCCAATTTAAACAATTTAAAGGCAATGCTACCAAATACTAATTGAGTGTATGTAAACTTCTGACCCACTGGGAATGTGATGAAAGAAATAAAGACTGAAATAAATAATTCTGACATTTCACATTCTTAAAATTAAGTGGTGATCCTAACTGACCTAAGACAGGGAATTTTTACTAGGATTAAATGTCAGGAATTGTGAAAAACTGAGTTCAAATGTATTTGGCTAAGGTGTATGTAAACTTCCGACTTCAACTGTATGGGGCTAAACGGATGGGTTGGCTTAGATTGTTGACAACATGTAAACTTTATTTCGTTTCCAATGTTTATTGAAAACAAATACATTTGCAAAATGAGCACTTGTTGTCTCAAATATATTGCTACTGTTGGTTAATTAGCTATCGGATTTTTGCCATATTAGCATAGACGCCTCAAAACAAGACATGATATCAAGAACAATGATTTTCCAGATGGTAGTTTCTTGTCATTGTTGCTAGCGATATGGCCATCCAAAATCACAACAACACACAGCCTTCTGCCCCATTGAAGTGTGCGTATTGTTTTCGTAAGGTTGTCAGCTAACCCATCTATGTGTATTATGTATTTTTGACTTAAAATTAGATGAGAGTAGGCCTCCCGAGTGGTGCAGTGGTCTAAGGCACTGCATCGCAGTGCTAGCTGTGCCACTAGAGATCCTGGTTCGAGTCCAGGCTCTGTTGCAGCCGGACGCGACCGGGAGATGCACAATTGTCCCAGCGTTGTCCGGGTAAGGGGAGGGTTTGGCCGGCAGGGATGTTCTTGTCCCATTGCGCACTAGTGACTCTTGTGGTGGGCCGGGTTCAATGCATGCTGACACGGTCGCCAGGTGTACAGTGTTTTCTCCGACACATTGGTGCGGCTGGCTTAAGCAGGCATTGTGTCAAGAAGCAGTGTGGCTTGGCTGGGTTGTGTTTCAGAGGACGCACAGCTCTTGACCTTCGCCTCTCCCGAGTTTGTACGGGTGTCGCAGCGATTGGACAAGACAGTAACTACCAATTGGATACCACGGAATTGGGGAGAAAAAGGGTCCAGGGATCAATTCCATTCAATAGGAGTACAATAAGCCTTCTTATAGGCCATTAAAAATACATTGTAATTTGTACAGTATTTGTATTTATTAAGGATCCCCATTAGCTGCTGAAGTCCTTATGTAAAGAGAGCACAAGCATTTGTTTTCATAACTTTGCTCTTTGAGAACCAAAACTGTGACTAACAGTGAAACAAACCAACATAAACTCAGCAAAAAAAGAAACATCCCTTTTTCAGGACCCTGTCTTTCAAAGATAATTCGTAAAAATCCAAATAACTTCAGATCTTCATTGTAAAGGGTTTAATTATTATGCCTGGGATCCCGTTAATGGGATCGATATGACAACAGCCAGTGAAAGTGCAGGGTGCCAAATTCAAAACAACAGAAATCTCATAATTAAAATTCCTCAAACATAGAAGTATTTTACACCATTTTAAAGATAAACTTGTTGTTAATCCAGCCACAGTGTCCAATTTCAAAAAGGCTTTACGACGAAAGCACACCAAATGATTATGTTAGGTCAGCACCTAGTCACAGAAAAACACCGCCATTTTTACAGCCAAAGAGAGTAGTCACAAAAAGCAGAAATAGAGATAAAATTAATCACTAACCTTTGATGATCTTCATCAGATGGCACTCATAGGACTTCATGTTACACAATACATGTATGTTTTGTTCGATAAAGTTCATATTTATATACAAAAATCTGAGTTTACATTGGCGCGTTACGTTCAGTAGTTCCAAAACATCTGGTGATTTTGCAGAGAGCCACATCAATTTACAGAAATACTCATAATAAACATTGATAAAAGATATAATTATTATGCATGGAATTATAGATACACTTCTCCTTAATGCAACCGCTGTGTCAGATTTCAAAAAAGCTTTACCGAAAAAGCACACCATGCAATAATCTGAGTACAGCGCTCAGACAACAAATCAAGCCATACAGATATCCGCCATGTCAACAAAGTCAACAAAGTCAGAAATAGTATTATAAATATTCCCTTACCTTTGATGATCTTCATCAGAATACACTCCCAGGAATCCCAGTTCCACAATAAATGTTTGATTTGTTCGATAAAGTCCATCATTTATGTCCAAATACCTCCTTTTTGTTCGCGCATTTAGCCCAGTAATCAAAATTCATGAGGCGCGATCACTAGGTGCAGACGAAAAGTCAAAAACTTCCGTTACAGTCCGTAGAAACATGTCAAACGATGTATAGAATCAATCTTTAGGATGTTTTTATCATAAATCTTCAATAATGTTCCAACCGGAGAATTCCTTTGTCTTCAGAAATGCAATGGAATGCAAGCTAACTCTCACGTGAACGCGCGTGGTCAGCTCATGGCACTCTGCCCGACCCCTGACTAAAAGAGCCCTCATTCCCCCCTCCTTCACAGTAGAAGCATCAAACAAGGTTCTAAAGTATCCCACTGTATATTCGATAGGCGATGAGTTGAAAAACTACAAACCTCAGATTTCCCACTTCCTGGTTGGATTTTTTTATCAGGTTTTTGCCTGCCATATGAGTTCTGTTATACTCACAGACATCATTCAAACAGTTTTAGAAACCTCAGAGTGTTTTCTATCCAAATATGCTAATAATATGCATATCTTAGCTTCTGGGACTGAGTGCAGGCAGTTTACTCTGGGCACCTTATTCATCCAAGCTACTCAATACTGCCCCCAGCCATAAGAAGTTAAACACTGTTTCCTGTGCTTGTTCAATGAACCATAAACAATTAATGAACATGCACCTGTGGAACGGTCGTTAAGACATTAACAGCTTACAGACAGTAGGAAATTAAAGTCACAGTTATGAAAACTTAGGACACTAAAGAGGCCTTTCTACTGACTCTGAAAAACATCAAAAGAAAGATGCCCTGCATCCCTGCTCATCTGCGTGAACATGCCTTAGGCATGCTGCAAGGAGGCATGAGGACTGCAGATGTGGCCAGGGAAATAAATTACAATGTCTGTACTGTGAGATGCCTAAGACAGCGATACAGGGAGACAGGATGGACAGCTGATCGTCCTCGCTGTGGCAAACCACATGTAACAACACCTGCACAGGATCGGTCCATGCGAACATCACACCTGCGGGACAGGTACAGGATGGCAACAACAACTGCCAGAGTTACACCAGGAACGCACAATCCCTCCATCAGTGCTCAGACTGTCCGCAATAGGCTGAGAGAGGCTGGACTGAGGGCTTGTGGGCCTGTTGTAAGACATCACCGGCAACAATGTCCCCTATGGGCACAAACCCACCGTCGCTGGACCGGACAGGACTGGCAAAAAGTGGTCTTCACTGACGAGTCGCGGTTTTGTCTCACCAGGGGTGATGGTCGGATTCGCGTTAATCGTCGAAGGAATAACCGTTACATCGAGGCCTGTACTCTGGAGCGGGAGCGATTTGGAGGTGGAGGGTCCTTCATGGTCTGGGGCGGTGTGTCACAGCATCATCGTACTGAGCTTCTTGTCATTGCAGGCAATCTCAATGCTGTGCGTTACAGGGAAGACATCCTCCTCCCTCATGTGGCTCATCCTGACATGACCCTCCAGCATGACAATGCCACTGCTCGTTCTGTGCGTGATTTCCTGCAAGACAGGAATGTCAGTGTTCTGCCATGGCCAGCGAAGAGCCCGGATCTCAATCCCATTGAGCACGTCTGGGACCTGTTGGATCGGAGGGTGAGGGCTAGGGCCATTCCCCCCAGAAATGTCTGGGAACTTGCAGGTGCCATGGTGGAAGAGTTGGGTAACATCTCACAGCAATAACTGGCAAATCTGGTGCAGTTCATGAGGAGGAGATGCACTGCAGTACTTAATGAGGCTGGTGGCCACACCAGATATTGACTGTTACTTTTTATTTTGACCCCCCCTTTGTTCAGGGACACATTATTCCATATCTGTTAGTCACATGTCTGTGGAACTTGTTTAGTTTATGTCTCAGTTGTTGAATCTTATGTTCATACAAATATTTACACATGTTAAGTTTGCTGAAAATAAATGCAGTTTATTTTATTTATTTATTTTATTTTACCGTTATTTTACCAGGTAAGTTGACTGAGAACACGTTCTCATTTGCAGCAACGATGGGGATGAAGAGAATATACAATTATACTGGTTTAGGGCCAGATGGGAAGTTGGTGGACGGCGAGAGCAGGCAGATTATGAAGACAATTATAAGGGCACAAGGCAAGACCCAGATGCAGACACAGGAGGCAGATGGTTTGAGTCTTTGATATTTATTAATCAATCCAAAAGGCGTAGGCAAGAGAATTGCCTGTCCACGACCAAAGGTCAAAACTAGTTAATAGTCCAGAAGGTACATAGTGGCAGGCATGCTCGAGGTCAGGGCAGGCAGAATGGTCAGGCAGGCGGGTACGGAGTCAAAAAACAGGCAAGGGTCAAAACCGGGAGGACTAGCAAAATGAGAATAGAAGCAGGAGTACGGGAAAACACGCTGGTTGACTTGAAAGACATACAAGACGAACTGGCACAGAGAGACAGGAAACACAGGGAAAATAAGCGACACCTGGAGGGGGTGGAGACAATCACAAGGACAGGTGAAACAGATCAGGGTGTGACAACAATCAAATATCTGTATCAGTACAGAAAGGACTTTTCCATGCTATCATGGGAAAATAAGCTAAAATAATACTATTTTATAATATTATACCGCTAGTGGGACACCTGTCGACAACATCCAGTGAAATTGGAGGGCGCGCAATTCAAATAAATAATCGTAATATTAAATATTTATGAACATACAAGTATCTTATATCGGTTAAAATCTTAAATGATTTTTAATCTAACTGGATTGTCCGATTTACAATAGGCTTTACAGCGAAAGCATACCATGCGATTGTTTGAGGACGGGGCCCCACATCAACATATGTTTCAAACAGCACAAGCTTCATAAAATCACAAATAGTGATTAAATAAATCACTTACTTTTGAAAATCTTCCTCTGTTTGCAATCGAAAGGGTCCCAGCTATAACATGAATGGTCGTTTTGTTATAGAAAATCCTTCTTTATAATCGCAAAAAGTCTGTTTAGTTGGCGCCATCGATTTCAGTAATCCACTCGTTCAACATGCAGACAAAGGAATCCAAAAAGCTACCGCTAGACTTTGTTCAACTAAGTCAAACTACGTTTATATTTAATCCTCAGGTACCTTAAAATGTAAATAAACTATAATATTTCATACGGAAAGAAGTATGTTCAATAGAAAACTAAAATTAGCAGGCGAGTCCTTTTCGTTGCACGCCGACAGACTGATTTTACACTGTGACTCTTTGTACCAAAACTCCAAATTCTTCCTCATTTTGTAAGAAACAAGCCTGTTACCTTGAACAAAGACTGTTGACATCTAGTATAAGCCATAGGAATTGCAAAGTCAAGGCTGCTTGCCAATGAGCATATCCCCATATTCTGCATTTACTCATCATCATTTATGAAAAGGATGAAGGTCCGCCACAGAAGAATTATAGTAGACGCCATGTGTCCAAAAGTGATTAATGACCTATTTTATGTGTCACGTGGTTATGCCCATTTATGTACATCCTGTCCGGATGTCCTCACGCTATGTACCTCCTGTCTCGAATGTTCTCATACTATCGAGTGAGTGCTTATGTAACCTGATAGTGCAGCTGTTTTGGGTAAAGCATGTGTTTCCAATAAAGCTGTCCTGGTGATTGATGTGTAGTGACCTTGTTGAACTGAAAGAAGATGTGAAACCGTTGGGAAATTTGGGAATTTATATAGTGAATTGGGGAGGCCTGAGTTTGACAATTTTAAACAGATGGGAATTGATGTAGTGAATGGGGAGGGCTGAGTTTGACAATTTTAAACAGATGGGAATTTATATAGTGAATTGGGGAGGCCTGAGTTTGACAATTTTAAACAGATGGGAATTTATATAGTGAATTGGGGAGGCCTGAGTTTGAACATTTGAAACAGTTGCCAAAGCAGCAGCTACTCTTCCTGGGGTCCAGCAAAATGAAGGCAGTTTATAAAATGTAAAAACATTACAATACATTCACAACACACTGCATGGCCTCAGGCCCCTACCACATATCTACAGTACTAAATCCATGTGTATGTATAGTGCGTGCGTGGGTGCGTGCGTGCGTGCGTGCGTGCGTGCGTGCGTGCGTGTGTGTGTGTGTGTGTGTATGTTTGTGTTGTTTCACAGTTCCTGCTGTTCCATAAGGTGTTTTTTAATCAGTTTTTTAAATCAAATTTCACTGCTTGCATCAGTTACTTGTTTTGGAATAGAGTTCCATGTAGTCATGGCTCTATGTACTGTGTGCCT
Source organism: Salvelinus alpinus (assembly GCF_045679555.1). NCBI lineage: Eukaryota > Metazoa > Chordata > Actinopteri > Salmoniformes > Salmonidae > Salvelinus > Salvelinus alpinus. The sequence continues at coordinate 11,741,574 of NC_092113.1, forward strand.
CCCATAGTCTGTTCTGGACTTGGGGACTGTGAAGAGACCTCTTGTGGCATGTCTTGTGGGGTATACATGGGTGTCCGAGCTGTGTGCCAGTAGTTTAGACAGACAGCTCAGTGCCTTCAACATGTCAATACCTCTCATAAATAAAAGTAGTGATGAAGTAAATTTCTCCTCCACTTTCAGCCAGGAGAGATTGACATGCTTATTATTAATAATAGCTCTCTGTGTACATCCAAGGGCCAGCCGTGCTGCCCTGTTCTGAGCCAATTGCAATTTTCCTAAGTACTTTTTTGGGGCACCTGACCACACGACTGAACAGTAGTCAAGATGCGACAAATCTAGGGCCTGTAGGACCTGCCTTGTTGATAATGTTGTTAAGAAGGCAGAGCATCACTTTATTATACAGTGAGGGAAAAAAGTATTTGATCCCCTGCTGATTTTGTACGTTTGCCCACTGACAAAGAAATTATCAGTCTATAATTTTAATGGTAGGTTTATTTGAACAGTGAGAGACAGAATAACAACAAAAATATCCAGAAAAATGCATGTCAAAAATGTTATAAATTGATTTGCATTTTAATGAGGGAAATAAGTATTTGACCCCTTCTCAATCAAAAAAGATTTCTGGCTCCCAGGTGTCTTTCATACAGGTAACGAACGGAGATTAGGAGCACACTCTTAAAGGGAGTGCTCCTAATCTCAGTTTATTACCTGTATAAAAGATACCTGTCCACAGAAGCAATCAATCAATCAGATTCCAAACTCTCCACCATGGCCAAGACCAAAGAGCTCTCCAAGGATGTCAGGGACAAGATTGTAGACCTACACAAGGCTGGAATGGGCTACAAGACCATCGCCAAGCAGCTTGGTGAGAAGGTGACAACAGTTTCTGTGATTATTCGCAAATGGAAGAAACACAAAAGAACTGTCAATCTCCCTCAGCCTGGGGCTCCATGCAAGATCTCACCTCGTGGAGTTGCAATGATCATGAGAACGGTGAGGAATCAGCCCAGAACTACACAGGAGGATCTTGTCAATGATCTCAAGGCAGCTGGGACCATAGTCATCAAGAAAACAATTGGTAACACACTATGCCGTGAAGGACTGAAATCCTGCAGTGCCCGCAAGGTCCCCCTGCTCAAGAAAGCACATATACATGCCCGTCTGAAGTTTGCCAATGAACATCTGAATGATTCAGAGGACAACTGGGTGAACGTGTTGTGGTAAGATGAGACCAAAATGGAGTTCTTTGGCATCAACCCAACTTGCCGTGTTTGGAGGAGGAGGAATGCTGCCTATGACCCCAAGAAACCATCCCCACCGTCAAACATGGAGGTGGAAACATTATGCTTTTGGGGTGTTTTTCTGCTAAAGGGACAGGACAACTTCACCGCATCAAAGGGACGATGGACGGGGCCATGTACCGTCAAATCTTGGGTGAAAACCTCCTTCCCTCAGCCAGGGTATTGAAAATGGGTCGTGGATGGGTATTCCAGCATGACAATGACCCAAAACACACGGCCAAGGCAACAAAGGAGTGGCTCAAGAAGAAGCACATTAAGGTCCTGGAGTGGCCTAGCCAGTCTCCAGACCTTAATCCCATAGAAAATCTGTGGAGGGAGCTGAAGGTTCGAGTTGCCAAACGTCAGCCTCGAAACCTTAATGACTTGAAGAAGATCTGCAAAGAGGAGTGGGACAAAATCCCTCCTGAGATGTGTGCAAACCTGGTGGCCAACTACAAGAAACGTCTGACCTCTGTGATTGCCAACAAGGGTTTTGCCACCAAGTACTAAGTCATGTTTTGCAGAGGGGTCAAATACTTATTTCCCTCATTAAAATGCAAATCAATTCATAACATTTTTGACATGCGTTTTTCTGGATTTTTTTGTTGATATTCTGTCTCTCACTGTTCAAATAAACCTACCATTAAAATTATAGACTGATAATTTCTTTGTCAGTGGGCAAACGTACAAAATCAGCAGGGGATCAAATACTTTTTTCCCTCACTGTAGACAGACTTCTCCCCATCTTAGCTACTACTGCATCAATATGTTTTGACCAGAGGTGGGACCAAGTCATTGTTTTACAAGTCACAAGTAAGTCTTAGCACTCAAGTCCCAAGTCAAGACAGGCAAGTCCAAGTCAAGTCTCAAGTCAAGACCGTCAAGTATCAAGTCAAGTCTCAAGTCCTAAACTTTGAGTTTCGAGTCCTAAACAAGTCATAATGTGCTCTTCACCAAATGTAATACCATTTCATATTTTTAACAAGAGTAATAGTATATTACATTTACGCAAATCATGAATGCTTTTAAAAATATCTATATATTTATTACTTTCCAAATAAACGTTATATTTCCATGGATATAGATGGGTCGCCATGAGAAAGACCCTTGTACACAATCGCCCAACCTTAACACACACACACACACTCTCTCTCTGTGTGGTTACAGTAGGCTAACGTATGTCAATGGTTTTAGGAACAGCAGTAACATCAGGCAGGATTTAGGCTACCAACTGCCTAGCCAGTTGTAGCTCAATCTTGGGTGCAATGATCACGTTCCCGCACTGACTGACTGTGTGGAGGCTCATTGATTTAACGTTACGTTAGCCTACATGATACACTAGTAAAGTAATAACATATATAGCTGTCGGCTATATTAGCCACGACTTACCGTTCTTTGTGCAGCTTCAAATGTCGAACAAAGTTGGAAATTGTTGCACCTCCGTCTGTAATTTTCTTCCCGCATGTTTTGCAAGTTGCAATCCGTTTTTTGTTGATACAGCGTCGTCTTTATATCCAAAAATAATAATTTTGGGTATCATCTTTCCAAGGGCTCCATCTGAATTCATCCGCCGACGTTCCTCTACACTGCCACGCATAACTTTTTCTCAGCCTGCACAATTTGATTGGTTGCTGTCTGATTCAAACTGTAATCCGTTAAATGAAGAGTTGATGCGCTGCACACTTTTTTTAATAGCATAATTTTTATATATTTGGGCTTGGGGAGGGTATCAAGTCAGGCTGAGTCATAAGGCTCAAGTCAAAGTCAAGTCACGAGTCATTGGTGTTAAAGTCAAAGTTGAGTTGCACGTCATCATATTTGTGACTCGAGTACACACCTCTGGTTTTGACAATTTACAATCTAGTGTTACTCCAAGCAGTTTAGTCATCACAACTTGCTCAATATCCACATGATTTATTACACGATTTAGTTGAGGTTTAGGGTTTAGTGAGTGTCCTATGACAAGTCTAACAGATAAACCGATAAACCACAGAAAACATGTCTCCTAGACCAATTCTAGGTGTATTGTGATTTACCTTCAATGAATTAAATCTCTCTCTCTCTCTCTCTCTCTCTCTCTCTCTACTGCAGTGGGCTAAATCTGGGGCACACAGAATGTTTCTTGGTAGTCTTAAACAAATGTACTGTGAAACAAAAGTGTACACCTCACACACATGGTTATGGACTTAAAAAAGAAGACACCAGTAACATGTCAGATTTAGTTTAAATGTATTCATTTTTGAGTTTGCAACCCAATATACCACTTTAAATACATCACAGAAGACTGAAATGTAACAAAATGCCTATTGAGCTGTACACATGTCAATATGTGCCCCAAAAATGGAGCAGATATCGTATACCATTTGTCCTTAACAAGGCCTAGGAGGCCCCTACAGTGTCCAAAAATCTCTCCAAAATGTCAAATGTTTTAAGCATCTTTATTTTCATGCATATAACTTGTCAAACAGTATTTTTATGAGCAAATTCACATTCTTTAGTGTAGACATACATTTTTTAATGATTTCATGACTCTTTGATAGTAGTTCCCTGAATGGTCAAAAATCTCTTCAAATAGAAGTATGTTTATAGCACAACATATCTTACAGGTCGGCCCTCTTCCACTCTCTCATCATGTCACAAGCTGACAGGCTCCCAGAGGCAGGGCCATAAAAGGCACCAGCTCACTCAACTGCCCCTCCCCTCTCCAATAGCCATCAGCCCAGAACAGCATGAAGACAGAACAATTTAAAGATCATCTGGGAATCCTTCCTTCCTTATGGATCTTTTTGAAGGTGAGTTGAATATTCAATGTGATGTTTGTATATAGATATATATTATTTAAGAATGATGTGTCTTAATTGTTTTAATTGACATGTATGTTTTTAAAAATGAAGGCTATTTATCCATTGAACAGTAGCCATTGTTTTTATTCATACTGTTTGTAAACAATAGCTTCTGCCCTCATAGGGTCTATTTGACCTTATTATATCAAACCTCTCAGACTAGAAACTATGATTAGAAACGATAATTAGAAACTATGACAAACTATGAACAACTATGAAGCCATGTCTGTGTGTGATGATCTATTATTTAATTGTGTAATATTACTCTCTCTCCCTCTCTCTCTCTCTACGACATCTCTCAATGTATACCAACAGTTCTAACAGGTCTGAAAGACAATGACATCCAATTTGTATGTGTGGAGGAAAGTGGAGGAGAGATGGACTTCATCACTACTTTTATTTATTAGAGGTTGAATGCACCGAGCTGTCTATCTAAACTACTGGCACACAGCTCAGACACCCATGCATACCCCACAAGACATGCCACAAGAGGTCTCTTCACAGTCTCCAAGTCCAGAACAGACTATGGGAGGCACACAGTACATAGAGCCATGACTACATGGAACTCTATTCCACATCAAGTAACTGATGCAAGCAGTAAAGTTTGATTTAAGAAACAGATAAGAAAACACCATATGGAACAGCGGGGACTGTGAAACAACACATACATTGGCACAGACACATGCATACACACACACACGCACAATAACATACGCACTATACATACACATGGATTTAGTACTGTAGATATGTGGTAGGGGCCTGAGGTCACACAGTGCGTTGTGAAATCTGTGAATGTATTGTAATGTTTTAAAATTGTATAAACTGCCTTCATTTTGCTGGACCCTAGGAAGAGAAGATGCTGCTTTGGCAGCAGCTAATGGGGATCCATAATCAGTTTTTCATTTCACCAGCTCCCTAAACAGTAGCTCCCTAAGTTCACTACAAAAATTCCCAACTGTTTCAGATGTTGAAACTCAGGCCTCCCCAATTCACTATATAAATTCCCATCTGTTTAAAATTGTCAAACTCAGGCCTCCCCAATCACTACATAAATTCCCAAATTTCCCAACGGTTTCACATCTTCTTTCAGTTCAACACCAGGACAGCTTTATTGGAAACACATGCTTTACCCAAAACAGCTGCACTATCAGGTTACATCAGCACTCACTCGATAGTATGAGAACATTCGAGACAGGAGGTACATAGCGTGAGGACATCCGGACAGGATGTACATAAATGGGCATAACCACGTGACACATAAAATAGGTCATCAATCACTTTCAGACACATGGCGTCTACTGTATTCTCTCGCGCCACTCTTAGAATACATTCATGATTCATCACAGAGCACGAGAGCAGGGATTAATCCCCCTTGATGAGGGATGCATCAATATATTTATTTACATGATCTTCAATGATTAATCGAGATACTTATTAACAGTTGGTTATTTACAGTGTGTGAATCACTCTTACAATCACTCTGGTATATTAATAGATTATATATATTGTGAGAACTCTCAGGTGTGAATGAATAGAATTTGTGCTTTTATGAGGTTTACGGTTTATGGGTTTATGAGTCTGTTGAAAGCGTAATCGCTGTAGGTGTCACTGTGTGGGTTAAGACTATTGTGAGGATTATCTTGTGTTATGAAATCAGGTAGGCATATCATAACACAGAAAGGGCAGCAGTATCGGCTGTCAGTGACGTAAGAATAGTTTTTGTGTGGGCAGACAAAGCATGGAGAATGGTGAAGCGTAGGCCTATGTGAATAGCATAGGAAACTACTTGTCACGATCGTCTTGCTGAGAGAGAGTGGACCAAGGCGCAGCGTGTGCAAAATACATTATCTTTTATTTGAGAAGGGAAAAACACGCAACGAACACTTTAACAAACTGAAACAAAACAACCGTGAAGCTATAGACGTAAGTGCACACACAAGCTACAAACGTACAACATAGACAATTACCCACATTAACCTAATGCCTATTGCTGTCTTAAATATGGCTCCCAATCAGAGACAATTAATGACATCTGTCTCTGATTGAGAACCATTCAGGCAACCATAGACACAGCTAGACACCTACACTAAACACAAACCCATCTACTCTACTTAACCCCCTAAACCATACAACCACCCTAGACAATACAAAAACACATACATTCCCCATGTCACACCCTGACCTAACTAAAATAATAAAGAAAACAAAGAATACTAAGGCCAGGGCGTGACAGTACCCCCCCCCCCCCCCCCCCCAAAGGTGCGGACTCCGGCCGCAGAACCTGAAACAGAAGGGGAGGGTCCGGGGTGGCCCCCATCATGGCGGCGGCTCGGGCGCGGGACGAGGCCCCCACTCCACCATTGTCAATACCCGCTTTGGTGGCGCCTCTGGAGCGGCGACCCTTGTAGCAAGTCCCGGACTGAAGACCATCCCAGAGGGTGCCACCGGACGGATGGGTAGCTCCGGACTGAGGGGTAGCTCCGGACTGAGGGGTAGCTCCGGACTGAGGGGTAGCTCCGGACTGAGGGGTAGCTCCGGACTGAGGGGTAGCTCATGACTGGAGGGCAGCTCATGACTGGAGGGCAGCTCATGACTGAGGGCAGCTCATGACTGGAGGGCAGCTCATGACTGGAGGGCAGCTCATGACTGGAGGGCAGCTCATGACTGGAGGGCAGCTCATGACTGGCTGGCGGATCTGGCTGCTCATGGCTGGCTGGCGGATCTGGCTGCTCATGGCTGGCTGGCGGATCTGGCTGCTCATGGCTGGCTGGCGGATCTGGCTGCTCATGGCTGGCTGGCGGATCTGGCTGCTCATGGCTGGCTGGCGGATCTGGCTGCTCATGGCTGGCTGGCGGATCTGGCTGCTCATGGCTGGCTGGCGACTTTGGCTGCTCATGGCTGGCTGGCGACTTTGGCTGCTCATGGCTGACTGGCGACTTTGGCTGCTCATGGCTGACTGGCGGCTCTAGCAGATCCTGGCTGACTGGCGGCTCTGGCAGATCCTGGCTGACTGGCGGCTCTGGCAGATCCTGGCTGACTGGCGGCTCTGGCAGATCCTGGCTGACTGGCGGCTCTGGCAGATCCTGGCTGACTGGCGGCTCTGGCAGATCCTGGCTGACTGGCGGCTCTGGAAGATCCTGGCTGACTGGCGGCTCTGGAAGATCCTGGCTGACTGGCGGCTCTGGAAGATCCTGGCTGACTGGCGGCTCTGGAAGATCCTGGCTGGTTGGCGGCTCTGGTAGATCCTGGCTGGTTGGCGGCTCTGGAAGATCCTGGCTGGTTGGCGGCTCTGGAAGATCCTGGCTGGTTGGCGGCTCTGGAAGATCCTGGCTGGTTGGCGGCTCTGGAAGATCCTGGCTGGTTGGCGGCTCTGGATGATCCTGGCTGGTTGGCGGCTCTGGCGGATCCTGGCTGACTGGCGGCTCTAGCGGCTCCTGACTGACGAACGGCTCTGACGGCTCGGGACAGACGGGCGGCTCTAATGGCTCGGGGCAGACGGATGGCTCAGATGGCGCTGGGCAGACGGATGGCTCAGATGGCGCTGGGCAGACGGATGGCTCAGATGGCGCTGGGCAGACGGATGGCTCAGATGGCGCTGGGCAGACGGATGGCTCAGATGGCGCTGGGCAGACGGATGGCTCAGATGGCGCTGGGCAGACGGATGGCTCAGATGGCGCTGGGCAGACGGCAGACTCTGGCCGGCTGAGGCGCACTGTAGGCCTGGTGCGTGGTACCGGAACTGGAGGTACCGGGCTAAGGACACGCACCTTCAGGCTAGTGCGGGGAGAAGGAACAGGGCATACTGGACCCTGGATACGCACATTAGGCCTAGTGCGTGGTGCCGGCACTGGTGGTACCGGGCTGAAGACACGCATCTCAGGGCTAGTGCGGGGAGCAGCAACAGGACGCACAGGACTCTGGAGACGCACAGGAGGCTTGGTGCGTGGTGTAGGCACTGGTGGTAATGGGCTGGAGACACGCACCATAGGGCTAGTGCGTCGAGGAGGAACAGGGCTCTGGAGTCGCACAGGAAGCCTGGTGCGTGGTGTAGGCACTGGTGGTACTGGGCTGGGGCGGGGAGGTGGCGCCGGAAATACCGGACCGTGCAGGCGTACTGGCTCCCTTGAGCACTGAGCCTGCCCAACCTTACCTGGTTGTATGCTCCCCTTCGCCCGACCAGTGCGGGGAGGTGGAATAACCCGCACCGGGCTATGTAGGCGAACCGGGGACACCATGCGTAAGGCTGGTGCCATGTAAGCCGGCCCGAGGAGACGCACTGGTGGCCAGATGCGTTGGGCCGGCTTCATGACATCCGGCTCAATCCTCAATCTAGCCCTGCCAGTGCGGGGAGGTGGAATAACCCGCACCGGGCTATGAACACGTACAGGAGACACCATGCGCTCTACTGCGTAACACGGTGTCTGCCCGTACTCTCGCTCTCCACGGTAAGTACAGGGAGTAGGCGCAGGTCTCCTACCTGACTTCGCCACACTCCCTTTTAGCCCCCCCCCCCCCCCAATACATTTTTGGGTTGTACTCGCGGGCTTCCAGCCTTGCTTCCGTGCTGCCTCCTCATATCGCCTCCTCTCGGCTTTAGCTGCCTCCAGCTCTTCACGAGGGAGGCGATATTCTCCCGGTTGTGCCCAAGGTCCCTTTCCATCTAATATCTCCTCCCATGTCCATGAATCCTGTGTAGGTGGGTCCTGTTGCTGTTTCACACGCTGCTTGGTCCTTTGGTGGGTAATTCTGTCACGATCGTCTTGCTGAGAGAGAGTGGACCAAGGCGCAGCGTGTGCAAAATACATTATCTTTTATTTGAGAAGGGAAAAACACGCAACGAACACTTTAACAAACTGAAACAAAACAACAAACGATCGTGAAGCTATAGACGTAAGTGCACACACAAGCTACAAACGTACAACATAGACAATTACCCACATTAACCTAATGCCTATGGCTGTCTTAAATATGGCTCCCAATCAGAGACAATTAATGACATCTGTCTCTGATTGAGAACCATTCAGGCAACCATAGACACAGCTAGACACCTACACTAAACACAAACCCATCTACTCTACTTAACCCCCTAAACCATACTACCACCCTAGACAATACAAAAACACATACATTCCCCATGTCACACCCTGACCTAACTAAAATAATAAAGAAAACAAAGAATACTAAGGCCAGGGCGTGACACTACTAGTGATCCAAATTCCATTTTTGTCCCAACCCTAGCAACAGTTTCAATACTATCAATCTGACCCTGAGTACACATTCAAAATAACTTCCATTATTATCCAGATTCACCATTAACATAACAAACCAGTGGTCACCAACCGGTAAATTTTTTTAAAATGTCCCGAACAACAATGCATTGGCAGGTCAATTCAAGCAAAGCCCGTATGCGGTGATAATGTATTGAGCCTGTAGCTTACTGCACAAACCTCGTTGCAACAGTACTGTTTTTAATTGGTTATTGTCGCATAGGCTTACATTTTTTAAGTCATGGTAATAAAAAAAAACAGAGCGGTAGATCTCAGCATGCATTTTGACTCAGAAAGAGATCTTGACTCAGAAAAGGTTAGTACCCACTGTAATAAACCATAAACTTACAAATAAAGCACTTTAATATTGCAAGAAACATGCTGGATTTCTGGGAAAGAATGTACACCATTTACCAGAATAGCAAGACACTGCTGAGAAAACACCATCAATTATTGAAAATGTCATCCCACTGGGCACAGATGTCAGTTCAACATCTAGTTTTGATTTACATTTGGTTGAGTTGTCAACTAACGGGAATTCAACGTGAAATCAACAAAACATTTCACCATGTCATTGGATTCAGGTTAAAAGTTGGGTGAAAAAAAGATGAAATTCCCTTACATTCACGACTTTTTGCAAATCCAATCAGTTTTCCACGTTGATTCCAAGTCATCGCATTGATTTTTTTGGGGCTGTTTCCCAGTGGGATCATAATACTGGTTCTGTGAATACAATAAGTGGTCTTTCTATTTTCCACAACCCTGGAAAAACTCATAGTAGCTGTTGCCTTGGATGTTCCTTATGGTTTCAACAATTTTGAGTCATGTATGGAACATTACCATCTTGTGTAAAAAAAAAAGAAAATCTTGGAAAATTACAATCTTGCTTTAGTATAATGACATAATAATGGAAAGATCATGAAAAGGCCATCCATTCACTGAGCAACCAGCGTAGGAGTTGGGCATACCAATCTTGTTAAGAACACACTGCATGAATATTGAGTAACAAATACCATAGGGACCAAGTTTTTGCTAGGTGAGTCAGTTTCAACATAGTTGTGTAAATACCAACAGTTACTAGACCAGTCAGTGCATGCCACTGGGAAAGGATTATCTCTAGATTTGGCAGGCACCCATAATGTGGATTGAAATAGTTGATTAATTTGAGTTGGAGGCTGCGGTGCATTTGTCCTACTGCTTATAGGTCTACTGTTGATTCTTAGCAGTGGCTATTGGATGTTATTTTAACACGTTTTTAGACGTTTGGCAGTCAAGCATGTGGATTGAAATTGATAGAAATTTGTGTTGGAGGCACCAATGCATTTGACCTACTACTTATAGGCTTGTGTGGCTAACCTAATGCATAGAGACCATGTTGATGAAAGTGCTGTAATTAAATGTTAATTTCAATGCCAGGTGGCAAGGTCCTAGATGGAGTACCTGGGGCATCATTTATAAAATGCTATTCTTATATCAAATTTCAGCATTCAATTTTGCTTTATATAATGTCTTCATCCATGAATAAAGTTGTGTTAGTCACAAATAGCGTTGCAAAGCGGGGCTATATTAATGTGAACTGAGATTTTGGGCTTTCTAGTGGCCTTTGTGGAAACTTCAGATTATCACAGGTTAAGAGGTTAAGAGATTAAGATAACTTTATTGGTCAATTACACACAAGGTCCAACAGAAATGTTTAATCTGCTTATAACCTAACCCTTCCGAAAGACACACATACAGTGGCAAGAAAAAGTATGTGAACCCTTTAGAATTACCTGGATTTCTACATAAATGGGTTATAACATTTTATCTAATCTTCATCTAAGTCACAGCAATAGACAAACACAGTGTGCTTGAACTAATAACACAGAAATTTTTGTATTTTTTGTCTATATTGAATACAGCATTTAAACATTCACAGTGTAGGTTGGAAAAAGTATGTGAACTCCTAGGCTAATCACTTCTCCAAAAGCTCATTGGAGTCAGGAGTCAGCTAACCTGGAGTCCAATCATTGAGACGAGATTGGAGATGTTGGTTAGAGCTGCTCTGCCCTATAAAAAAAATATATATATATATTTGAGTTTGCTATTCACATTGCCTTGCCTGATGTGAACCATGCCTCGAAACAAAAGAGATCTCAGAAGACCTAAGATTAAGAATTGTTGACTTGCATAAAGCTGGAAAGGGTTACAAAAGTATCTCTAAAAGTATTGATGTTCATCAGTCCACAGTAAGACAAATTGTCTATAACTGGAGAAAGTTCAGCACTGTTGCTACTCTCCCTAGGAGTGGCCGTCCTGTAAAGATGACTGCAAGAGCACAGCGCAGAATGCTCAATGAGGTTAAGAAGAATCCTAGAGTGTCAGCTAAAGACATACAGAAATCTCTAGAACATTCTAACATCTCTGTTGACGAGTCTACGATGAGTAAAACACTAAACATGATGGTGTTTGTGGGAGGACACCACGGAGGAAGTCACTGCTGTCCAAAAAAAACATTGCTGCACATCTGAAGTTTGCAAAAGAGCACCTGGAGGTTCCACAGTGCTACTGGCAAAATATTCCGTGGACAGATGAAACTAAAGTTGAGTTCTTTGGAAGGAACACACAACACTATGTTAAAAAAGGCACAGTAGACCAACATCAAAACCTCATCCCAGCTGTAAAGTATGGTGGAGGGAGCATCATGGTGTTGGCTGTTTTGCTGCCTCAGGGCCTGGACAACTTGCTATCATCAACGGAAAAATGAATTCCCAAGTTTATCAAGACATTTTGCAGGAGTATGTAAGGCTCTGTCCGCCAGTTGAATTTCAACAGAAGTTGGGTGATGCAACAAGACAACGACCCAAAATACAGAAGTAAATCAACAACAGAATGGCTTCAACAGATGAAAATACGCCTTCTGGAGTGGCCCAGTCAGAGACCTGACCTCAACCTGATTGAGATGCTGTGGCATGACCTCAAGAGAGCAGTGCACACCAGACGTCCCAAGAATATTGCTGAACTGAAACAGTTTTGTCAAAAAGGAATGGTCCAAAATTCCTCCTGACCGTTGTGCAGGTCTGATCCGCAACTATAGAAAGTGTTTGGTTGAGGTTATTGCTGCCAAAGGAGGGTCTACCAGTTATTAAATCCAAGGGTTCACATACTTTTCCCACCCTGCACTGTGAATGTTTACACAGTGTGTTCAACAAAGACATGAAAACGTATAATTATTTATGTGTTATTAATTTAGGCACTGTGTTTGTCTATTGTTGTGACCTAGATGAAGATCAAATGTTATGACCAATTTATGAAGAAATCCAGGTAATTCCAAAGTGTTCACATACTTTTCTTGTCACTGTACATATACAGGTTTTGGAGAGGTGCAGGGGGCTGCCACACTGGGTGCCCAGAGAGCTGTTGTTGTGGGGGGTTAATTACCTTGCTCAAAGGCACACAGCAGGCAATGGAATCTAAGATTTGATACCAGCAACCCTCCGGTTGCCAGCTCACTTCCCACCAGATTTTTCCCGTTGGACCCAGAATTCAAACGGGCAAACCTCAGGGTGCTGGATCTCCTACCCAAGCGCTAGGCTACCAGCCACCCCAGGTGTCTGTAATTATCTCTGGCTCTCTGTGTGGTCTTATCACATGTAAAATATATAAAATAGTATAAAATATAAAATAAATATAAAAAATGTAATGACAAAGTTGTAAAACATAATCCCAAAAATAAACCATAAAAACTTAGTGAATACCATTGGTGTTTAAAATGAGGGTTTCAGCATGAAATATACCTGTTTTTTTACACACTTTTATTTTACTATGTCTTTGTTGTAAATATTTTGGTGCCAAACTGGTGGCAGTTGTGAAAAAAAGTAAATAGTTACAAGAGTTAATTTAAAGTAATTGTTAATTAGATAATTTTTTCATTAATTAGACCATTTTCTCTATAACCATATGGCCTATCCACTAGAAACCCATGGAAAATATGGACAGATAAAAAAAAATATATATATATATAGTTAATTCAGAAAGTATTCACAACCCTTGACTTTTTCCACATTTTGTTATGTTATAATTTGGGATTCAAATATATTTTCTTGTTTTTAACGATCAAAATACTCTGTAATGTCAAAGTTGAATAAAAATTCCCCCCCAAAAATGTGATTAATGAAAAATAAAAGACTAATCTTGATTAGATAAGTATTCAACCCCCTGAGTCAATGCATGTTAGAATCACCTTTGGCAGCGATTACAGCTGTGAGTCTTTTTTTAAACTCTTCAAGTGCTGTCAAGTTGGTTGTTGATCATTGCTAACTAGGCCATTCAATGTCATCAATGTCATCTTGGTAAGCAACTCCAGTGTATTTTTGGCCTTGAGTTTTAGGTTACTGTCCTCCTTAAAGGTGAATTTGTCTCCCAGCTTCTGTTGGAAAGCAGACTGAGACAGGTTTTCCTCTATGATTTTGCCTGTGCTTAGCTCTTTTCCGTTTCTTCTTATCCAAAATGAAGGCATATCCATAGCATGATGCAGCCACCACCATGCTTGAAAATATGAAGAGTGGTACTCAGTGAGGTGTTGTGTTCATCTCAAACATAGTGCTTTGTATTCAGTACAACAGTTAATTTCTTTGCCACATTTTTGCAGTATTACTTTAGTGCCTTATTGCAAACAGGATGATGCATGTTTTGGAATATTTTTATTCTGTACAGACTTATTTTCATTCTGTCATTTAGGTTAGTATTGTGGAGTAACTACAATGTTATTGATCCATCCTCAGTTTTCTCTTATCACAGCCTTTAAAGTCAATGGTGACTTTAAAACATTTAAAGTCACCATTGGCCTCATGGTGAAATCCCTGAGTTACCTTCCTCTCCGGCAACTGAGTTAGGAAGGATACCTCTATCTTTGTAGTGACTGGATGTACAGTTGAAGTCGGAAGTTTACATACACCTTACACCTAGTCTTTTTCTTTTTTTTTCTTTCTTTTTTTTTACAATTCCTGACATTTAATCCTAGTCAAAATTCCCTGTCTTAGGTTAGTTAGGATCACCACTTTATTTTAAGAATGTGAAATGTCAGAATAATAGCAGAGAGAATGATTTATTTCAGCTTTCATTTCTTTCATCACATTCCCAATGGGTCAGAAGTTTACATACACATTAGTATTTGGTAGCATTGCCTTTAAATTGTTTAACTTGGGTCAAATGTTTCCGGTAGCCTTCCACAAGCTTCCCACAATAAGTTGGGTGAATTTTGGCCCATTCCTCCTGACAGAGCTGGTGTAACTGAATCAGGTTTGTAGGCCTCCTTGATCGCACACGCTTTTTCAGTTCTGCCCACAAATTTTCTATAGGATTGAGGTCAGGGCTTTGTGATGGCCACTCCAATATCTTGACTTTGTTGTCCTTAAGCCATTTTGCCACAACTTTGGAAGTATGCTTGGGGTCATTGTTCATTTGGAAGACCCATTTGTGACCAAGATTTAACTTCTTGACTGATGTCTTGAGATGTTGCTTCAATATATCCACATAATTTCCCTACCTCATGATGCCATCTATTTTGTGAAGTGCACCAGTCCCTCCTGCAGCAAAGCACCCCCACAACATGATGCTGCCACCCCCGTGCTTCATGGTTGGGATGGTGTTATTCGAGCTTGCAAGCCCTCCCCCTTTTTCCTCCAAACATAACTATGGTCATTATGGCCAAACAGTTCTATTTTTGTTTCATCAGACCAGTGGACATTTCTCCAAAAAGTACGATCTTTGTCCCCATGTGCAGTTGCAAAACCATAGTCTGGCTTTTTTATGGCAGTTTTGGAGCAGTGGCTTCTTCCTTGCAGAGCATTCTTTCAGGTTATGTCGATATAGGACTCGTTATACTGTGGATATAGATACTTTTGTACCGATTTCCTCCAGCATCTTCACAAGGTCCTTTGCTGTTGTTCCGGGATTGATTTGCACTTTTCGCACCAAAGTGCGTTCATCTCTAAGGGACAGAACGCGTCTCCTTCCTGAGCGGTATGACGGCTGTGTGGTCCCATGGTGTTTAAACAGTACTTGCGTACTATTGTTTATACAGACGAACGTGGTACCTTCAGGCGTTTGGAAATTGCTCCCTAGGATGAAACAGACTTGTGGAGGTCTACAATTTGTTTTCTGAGGTCTTGGCTAATTTCTTTTGATTTTCCCATGATGTCAAGCAAAGAGGCACTAAATTTGAAGGTAGGCCTTGAAATATATCCACAAGTATACCTCCAGTTGACTCAAATGATGTCAATTAGCCTATCAGAAGCTTCTAAAGCCATGACATCATTTTCTGGAATTTTCCAAGCTGTTTAAAGGCACAGTCAACTTACTGTATGTAAACTTCTGACCCACTGGAATTGTGATACAGTGAATTATAAGTTAAATAATCTGTCTGTAAACAATTGTTGGAAAAATGACTTGTGTCATGCAAAATAGATGTCCTAACCAACTTGCAAAAACTATAGTTTGTTAACAAGAAATTTGTGGAGTGGTTGAAAAACGAGTTTTAATGACTCCAACCTAAGTGTATGTAAACTTCCGACTTCAACTGTAATTGACACACCATCCAAAACATATTAACTTGCTCAAAGGGATATTCAATGTCTGCTTTTTTTTTTTACCCATCTACCAATAGTTTCCCTTCTTTGCGAGGCATTGGAATGCCTGATCTTTGTGGTTTAATCTGTGCTTGAAATACACTACTCGACTGAGGGACCTTTCAGATAATTGTATGTGTGGGGTACAGAGATGGGGTAATTAAAAAATCATGTTAAACACTATTATTGCACACAGAGTGAGTACATGCAACTTATTATGTGACTTGTTAAGCAGAATCTCACTCCTGGACATATTTAGGCTTGCCATAAGAAAGGGATTGAATACTTATTGACTCAAGACATTTCAGCTTTTCATTTTTTATTCATTTGTAAAAATGTTGAAAAACAAAGTCCAACTTTGACATTGTGGTGTATTGTGTGTAGATCAGTGTCAGAAAATCTCAAGTTAATCCATTTTAAATTCAGGCTGTAACACAACAAAATGTGAAAAAGGGGTGTGCAGGCACTGTATATGAATACATATTCTAAAAGTTATTCAAGTGTAAATTACCAAAGTTACCATAGATTGCCATAAAGGGTTATTTTTGAAAGTATTAGGTGACAAGCGTTGCCATTTGAAGTGCAGCATGACCTTCAGACGTAACACCAACAGAGTTCAATCTGACACCAACAGGCTTTTGAACCGTTTCTACCCCCAAGCAATACCAGTGATGAATAGATAACAAAACAGCTACATGGACCGAGTTTACCTTGTATCTTTATTGATCACAGGGCCCTACACACTCATACACACTGTCACTCCAACACACACACTCACTCCATGATTTTCTCACTCACACATAATATGCACAAACATTCATACTGACTCACCTAATACCTTTTTTCCATTATTGGTTAGAGCCTGTAAGTAAGCATTTCACTGTAAGGTCTACACCTGTTGTATTCGGTGCACGTGACAAATGAACTTTTATTTGATTGATTTGATTTGACTCTACACACCAGCACACTCAATTACATGCAAGCTGCTGCTACTATGTTCATCTTATATCCTGTTGCCTAGTCACTTTACCCCTATACATATCTACCTCCATCACTCCAGTATCCCTGCACATGTTAATATGGTATTGGAACTGACATTTTAAATATTTCCTGTATATAGTATGCTTTACATACTTACTTTATTGTGTATTTCATATTTCCTATTGTTATTTCTTGTGTGTTTTTCTAGTAATACATTGTTAGTGGTTATTGCATTGTTGGGTTTTGAGTTTGCAAGAAAGTAATTTCACTGTAATTGTGCATGTGACAAAAAACTTGAAACTAAGGCGGTACAGGCCAGTACGGGGTCCAAGCAAAATAAATAGTGGTGGTAAGCCGTACCGATAAAATGTGAGCCTATCACAATTAATACAACATGCCCAAAAAACTATAAGCTTTTACACCATTATTTAACATTACTGCATGTCAGCCGCATGACAAATTAGCTAATTGACTAGAAACCGGGTGGTATACGCTCCAAATTGTGATATGAGGAGAACACTAACATTTTGTCAAGACGGAGATGAGTGGCTGAGACGCACGCTAGAGGACAAGGCAGAGATGAGTGGCTGAGACCGAGGAGCGCGTGGACAACAGTGGATGAATCAATTCAGGCTACAAGTGTAGGCCTAATGAAAATACACGTAGGTGTTTTGTAAGGGATGTTTCTCCATTCATCAAATTGCTGGTGCACAGTTGGGGTTTGGATGCTGAAATGATTTTGTGAATGACCCGCCTTCACTAAACCCCTAAAATAAAGCAGCTTAATTTAATTTTAAACCACAAATCTATTTTGCATTTAGAAACATCACAAACTTTGTGAATATCTGGGTTTTCCCTCTTTATAATGCATAAAGACTGCATTTAATCAGTGGACACCACTCGTTTTTATTACAACACACCTGTCATAATTGTTTTCTTCACTAAAGTAGAGGTTTATTATTATTATTGCTAAAGGTACTGCATAGGTGTAAACATACATTTTTTTAGCCTAAGAAAGTAGCAAAAATAGTTAGTCTTTTTGAATGCATTTTATTGAAGGGAAACAATAAGTCTTGAACTTTTTTGGCAACATAGTGATGTATTCTTATATACTGCACAATGAGGAATTCAACAACAAAACACTAGTCTTCTATTTTTTTAACCATTGCCCCCACCCACAAGGTGTATAAACAACAATAAATAAGAATAAAATAAGATAATGGATACAAAACAAAAACGTGAAGAACATAAACTGTTTACAATATGTGGTGATGTATATTAGCCCTATAAATTCATATGAGGAAACCATTTGTTGACTTTAGTTCTTAAATGGAGCAGCCTGTCTGTGTTCAGGATATCACGCATTTGAATAGCAAAAGGTTTGCCAGGTTTGTTCTTAATAGTTTTGAGGAGGTCTAGTACAGTTGCATTTTTGGTTGTGGCTTTACCAGCACTCCTCCTGAGCACAGCCACCAGTCTTTTGTCCTTTCTTGGTGTGAGGATCTGTAGTGCCAGGAATTCCATCAACTCCCCATCACATATAGCTTCATCTGAGTGGTTGAGAGAGTGAGAGAGAAAGAGAAAAGGAGAGAAACCAAGACCATATTAATTGACTGCATTACAATAAATAATTCCACCTTTTGTGACGCACAATTAAGGCTTTTCATTTTCAGTTTTGGTAGATAAGAAAGCATTATACAATTATCATTAATAAATGTTTTTCCCTATGCCTACAAAAAAGACTAAACAGAATGGACAAAATATTCTCACCTTCATGTGTTCTTGAACCATTCGTACATGCTGAGCAGTAAACATCATTCATGGCATTGCCAGGTATAGTGGTGCGACTTGGGGCACACACAGAAAACTTCTGACATGTTTTCCTACTGGAGGACTCTGCAGAGAAGAAGCCCACTGGGCAAGGTTCACATTTCACATCAGTGTGTGCGGTTCCTGGAAAATAAGAATATTGATCATACAAAGTGTATTTAATCTGTAAACAGATTGCAGTGGTTTGCAGAGCCAACTGGAAACATAGCAGTGGAAAAGGCGTATTCATTATGAAGGGTAGCCAAACATATTATCACTTAACCTACCATCGGAGATGACCCCTTCCCCGGGTGTACACCTTCTGTGCCTTGAACATGACCCATGTCTCATGTAAAACCCGTCCTTGCACTCGCACTGTCGGTTGTGCAGTTGGGTGCACGGCACGCTTTCAATCTCATCAGCCGTGCAAAAACGATTGCAGTATTGACACCGCTCGATGTAGTTCCAGATCTCTGTGTAGTGGGACCTTGGACAAGGTCCGCAGTCGCTCTTGCGGTCCTTTGTGCAATGCCTCAGTAAGTAAGTTCCAGGAGCGCATAGGTCGCAAGTAAGGGAATCCCCTGTCGCGTCATCTTTCCAGATATAAGTCGGTGTGTGAGCGCCTGACTCTGGCACGCTGCCACCACAGAGCGCAAATACCAGGAGAGGCAGAAAACAATTTGTCAGCTATTGGAAGAGAGTAATGTTATCATTTAGAATCAATCATAACTTTTGTGAGTCTACGTCTCTCAATATGACTGTCCAAATCCATCAAATTACTATTTGAGGCGTTCAGCTTCAAGAGTTAAATAGCCTAATATCCATTTATTTCCCATAGGCACTGAAGAGCCCGCTATATTTGAGCAGAAAAATAATACTCACCGGATGCATTTTTCTCTCTTGTCAGCTAGCAACTGATGTTAACATGTTCAACGTCTTTTGAATTTATAGGGCCTACATTATCTGATGACTAATACTCGGGGAAGCCCTTCTCCAACGACAAGAGCAAAATTACCGCTTCCGCGGTAATTCAGTTTTGCCTTTGGTATTACATAAACTAGACGTAACATAAACATAAATCCGGGACACTCAAATTAATATATGTTACGTTTGGTATCGTTAAATAAGACAAGTTACTTAAGGCAAAAACGAAAGGAGGGTGATTGGTCGGGTGTATACAGCGAAAGTCTAGCAACCCAAAAGTTGAGTTCGAATCTCATCAGTTACAACCGTTGCAACCATTTACTACTTTTTAGCAACTTTTCAACTCCATAGCATGTTAGCTAATCCTTCCCTTAACCGTTTATGCGAACCCTACCCCCAGCTAGCTAACTTCAGCCACAATAAATTGGAAATCGGGCCATATGTTTCGCGAATTTGTAACATTGTACGTTTTGCAAATTCGTAACATAATGGATGATGGACATCCACAAATTAATATATACCATACGAAATGCAACATATGTTCAAGACCATAGGGTGGCATACCAATCATTTCTCCCATCCTGATGTGCTCACGTGTGAACAAGTAGTGTAACCTTCAGGAGAAATTAGAGTATTATGTCTAACAGTTAATTTAACAGTTCACTACTGTCATATTTCAGTTGATGACAAAGCAGCTCTTAGCACCCATCAAAGCCTGTCTGATAAGAAAACAACTGGGTGTGTGGTAAATAACAACCTAATATTTTGATCAATATCTTACATGATATAATAAAAGAAGAAACAATCACATCAACATTTGTTTAATAAAAAAAGTTATAAAATATGTTGGGAAAATATTACCATAATCTGCATACATTTATTACAACACCACAAAACCCTCACTTGTTACCATAATTTCCATACAATAAAACACTAGCAGCATCAGAGTAGGGGGATTCTTCTTAGAGGCTCCACGTCTAACAGCTTTCATTTCCTTTGGCTGCTGGGAAAGAAAGACGAGATCTTCCTTTGTGCTTTCCCAGGCGTTGAAACTGAGAGACCCAAAAGTGCATTGAAAAATGGTTGACACTGTAAAATTCTGTTAATGTGTTCATATCTTTTACATGCTTATGTCTTTTTCAACTCTAACTTTGTTAAATTACATTTAATCACATTATTAAATTAAAATGGTCATTATTGCAAAACAGCTGTTTTCAACACTACCAAAGTGTTAATTAACAACGCCTGTTAAACAAAAATAATGAGTTCAATAATTACTTCTATAGACTTTATGCTCACTGTAGTTACAATAGTGCTGACAATACAAGGACTTCTACTGAATTGCTACAAGTTATTCTCTCTTGAAGGCACTTGCGAATTGTCCATTCACCTTGCATTAGTTGGCCTGAAATCCCAGAGGAAGCACTTGAGCCTGTGGAGTCACCTATCAAGGCGTCCAGTATCTCTTTGTACTGTTTCTTATGGTGAGGCCGGATGAACAGGGCAAATGCTAGGGACACAAAGGATGACAAAAATAATATACATCTATTCCGTAGCATTTCATGGTTCATCGATGGATGTTCAACTGTTACGATTTGATTTAATTTCAGATTTAAGTGAGAATGCAAAGAAGTGTGCTTGCCAAGACGCTCAACTCTAATAGTCAAGAACTTACTGCTAAGGAGGTTAAAGTCTTCGTTTTTCTCAGTTAACAAACTCACTACTGTGCCCACCAGGCTATCATAGTTGTCGGTCTTCTTATAGCTCTGAATAGCTGAGAACAGTTGGTTGGACTTCTCAAGTCCAATGGATTTTTTCACATCCGCTATGAAACTGGCGTAGATTTGACTCTTCTGAGCAGATTGGACTGGTGCTTGGTCTTTGCATTTAGGATCAACTGGTGAGCACAGAACAAGACAAACACGTTCAACCCTTTCAGGATTTGGCTAAACCAGTAAAAGAAAAAGCATGTAAACTTTTATACAGTATGTGCGTGAATGTGGCCTCTCATATCTCTATCATGCTCGATCTTTGTGTCATGCTCATACATAGCCATGAAATATGTGGTGGTATTTCATGGTGTAAACTTGGTTGGCGAAAGATTGGAACAATAACACCACATCTGTCATGGCGAACGGTTGAACAACATTGTGGGGAGATTTGCCTGTAAGGTATCTATGCTGAAGCGCATAAAAATTCCTTTGTAACTGCATGTTTGTAACTGAATGTAGAGGGGAATCCTTGGTTCAAAAACAAAGATTCAAGATTCAATTAAAGACTCCGCCCCCCCCCAAAAAATAGGCCTGTTCAGGAAGGCACAACTTTATGGAACATTCAGATATAAATATATTATGTAGAACAGATGTCGTGCAGATGAAACGTAGGGAATTGTGTCAGCTTTATTTGTAACATTTCTATCTGAAACGTTATGAACATTCCATCTCACGGAATACACTCCAGGTATCCAGCAGTACCTGTAAGCACTTGATTCTTTGGCAAATGCTCCTCTGTAGTCAATCCGTGGATTCCAAGGTGATGGCCGCCTTTATTAAGCAGCAGACTGGCGTTGAGCTGACTGCAGGAGGAGCTTGAATCAGAAGCGACAGCAACACTCGTCAGCTTTCCCGGCTTGGCTTTAAAACAAAAGCAAATCCAGGTTACTGGGTTGTTCAGGGGGGGAAATACAAAAACACTAAGTTGCATTTTTGAAGCCATGCTGCAACAATGGTCATTATTGTCGGACAATTAGGCTCAGGGCTAGCTAAAGGCATATGCGACATAAGCGGTGACTTAGGGCCCCTGGGAGAGATTTAGCATATTAGAAAAAACAAGGTGCAATTTCTACATTTGGCTGTGTGTCTCTTGTTATGTCAGTCACTGACAGTCACTCAATTAGCTATGTCAGCTAACAATTCTTAGATTGGTAACGTCTAGCCAGATATATAAATCATAGCCGAACACCGACGGGCATGCAGGGCATATGCCCAGGGGCCCTGACCTCCAGGGGTCCCCCATTGATTTTGTTAGTCACTCATTTAGATAGGGCTATCATTAACATGTCATAAGTCTTGGCAAAATGTGTAGAATTGCATGACATTTTTTATATAATTGCTAAACTTCTCCCTCACACCATGGCAAAATGTCTAAAATTGCAGAAAGCTTGCTTTAAAACTGGAACATTTTCTCCACTCCCCATGGCAAAATGTGTAGAATTGCAGGAAATTCACTTTAAAATGTTTTTCTTGCCATCGTGAAGAGGGGGCCAGTAAAATGTTTTGTACATGAGGTGTGGAGCCTCCCAACCAAATCTCACTTAGGGCCCCCAAAAGGCTTGGGCTGGTCCTGATTGGGCTAGTCAGAATGTAATGATTCAGGAGTCATGAACTGGTATGATTAAGCCAAGACACTGGGTGTGTGTCATCTTGCTGCACAAAGGTATCCTTGCTTAAATGTGAAATGACTCATGCATCACATGTACAATCACACTCTATCCAGTCTCTTGACATGTCTGGAAAATACAGTGTTACTAAATGCATCCTAGTGGTCAGTGTCAGAAACTAAGAATTGACTGCATACCCCCGTTCTGCATCAGTGTTTCTTTCTCCTCCTTGGAGAGCGAGTGATCGGGTTTGTAGCCACAGCCCTGGCCAGTCAGTTCCACGCACTTCTCATCAAATCTCTTCTTGTGGTGGGGTCGTATGAACTGGTAGAATCCTGAAATACAGTAAGGTTTGAGGTCAAACCCCAGTGCATACCTGTATGAACAAACCTATGATATGAGCCATGCCTATCTTGAAAACTGTTACATTTCCTAAAAACAGGAATACAATACTACAGTTTGCCAGTTCATAGTTTACACAATTTCCTTGGAATCTTGTATCAGAGAGAAGATATGCGCTACACTAAAATGTGTGTAACGTTTGTGTACATGTGACCTAATTCATGACTCACCACAAAAGAGAACTTGTGTAACTAACTTCCTTTTTCCTGCATAACTTACATATATCATCAACTGCATTACTCATGTGCTGGCTATGACTGTCCATGACCACTTTTAACATCCGGCTTCTAACAGATTCTCTTGTAACAATGATTTCAAAGTCCTGTTGCAGTCAAAATGCTGATTAATGTAATTCTCTTGAAGTTATTTGAAAACTGACAGTAATGACCAAAAACAGTAGACATTACAGAACCAGGAAAATCATTTGACTGTCACACAGGAGTGGCTCATGTTTGGACTTCAGTTCTCATTCTCAGCCCAAACCCGATGGTCTTATACCAGGCCGACCTCAAATTCCAAGAATTGATTCAGGCCAGGCGGGTTGCGGCCTTGCCACGCTGTGTTTGAGAAGGAAAAATAAGTATATGTGTCTTAGCAGCTTTTACTACTGCAGTCTCTCAGCAGCCACATTATTCCAATGGCATCTGTTAACGCGACACATCCAAACAAAATACTGTCTATGACTGCCCTGCTAATGTGCCATGCTGGACCTGGTAAACTATCTAAAGTAGACCCATAATTTATCAAAATGTTTTCCTAATCAGGCATATCAAACAGGGATTTTGAGCGATTATTCAAATGGATGTATGGCAGAAAATATTTAAAGGCTCTTAAGAATTTTAATAAGAATTTTATTTAAAAAATTAAATGCTTGTTGTATTTAAAGATTAAATACACAGTAGGGGCAAACAGCGTCAAGGCCGTAATATTTTTGTTTTGTTGTTGTTGACAGAGTGGAAGTGAAATTGCAGTACATATTGGGCTTCCGAGTGGCGCAGCGGTCTAAGGCACTGCATCTCAGTGCAAGAGACATCACTACAGTCCCTGGTTCGAATCCAGGCTGTATCACATCCGGCCGTGATCCCATAGGGCGGCACACAATTGGCCCAGTGTCTTCCAGGTTTGGCCGGAGTAGGCCGTCATTTTAAATAAGAATTTGTTCTTAACTGACTTAAATAAAAGGTTGAATTAAAAGAAAAAAATTATATTCCAAATTGCGCGTGCAATGATGTCCAAGTGAAAAAGACGGTGTCTGTCGTCTGCAGTAACTTCTACGTTGTTATAATATTGCAAACGGACGTGGCAGTTTCACCATTAAGAATTTCAGCTTTAAACGCATAATTACTTGAATGCTGTGTAATGAAATGAATGTTTGATTGAGATACTGTATATTTAAGTAGGCTAACATACTTAACTTCTTTGGTATAGGGGGCAGCATTTTCACTTTTGGGTGAATTTCGTGCCCATAGTGAACTGCCTCCTACTCTGTCCCACATGTTAATATATGCATATTATTATTACTATTGGATAGAAAACACTCTGAAGTTTCTAAAACTGTTTGAATGATGTCTGTGAGTATAACAGAACTCATATGGCAGGCAAAAACCTGAGAAAAAATCCAAACAGGAAGTGAAAAATCTGAGAGTGGTCGTTGTTAAAGTCATCGCCTATTCAATTCCCTGTAATATATGGATCTGTTTGCACTTCATACGCCTTCCACTAGATGTCAACAGTCAGTAGAACGTGGAATGAAGCTTATGCTGTGTTGTGGGACCGGATGGGAGGGGAATGAGTCAGTGGTCTGGCAGATTGCCAGTTCTTGGTCACGCGCTTTCCTCATTATATCGTCTTGCGTTCCATTACTTATAGAGAATGAAAATAATTCTCCGGTTGGAACCTTATTGGATATAAATGATAACAACATCCTGAAGATTGATTCTCTACTTACTTTGACCAGTTTATTCGACCTGGAATATAACTTTTAGAAGTTTTCGTCCGACGTTTGCCTGCATCTGCGCGAGCGTTTGGACACGTGCACTACACATGCTAGCAAAATTAGCTAATTGGACATAAGTAGTGGACATTATTGAACAAAACAACAATTTATTGTGGAACTAGGATTCCTGGCACTGCATTCTGATGAAGATAATCAAAGGTAAGGGAATATTTATGATGTAATTCCGTATTTCTGTTGACTCCAACATGGCGGAGAAATGTTGTTACTATCTGACCGCCGTCTCAGATTATTGCATGGTGTGCTTTTTACGTAAAGTTTTTTTTAAATCTGACAAAGCGGTTGCATTAGAAACAAGTGTATCTTTAATTAAATGTAAAACATGTATCTTTCATCAAAGTTTATGATGAGTATTTCTGTTATTTGACGTGGCTCTCTGTAATTACTCTGGATATTTTGGAGGCATTTCTGAACATGGCGCCAATGTAAACCGAGATTTGTGGATATAAATATGCACATTATCGAACAAAACATAAATGTATTGTGTAACATGATGTCATATGAGTGTCATCTGATGAAGATGTTCAAAGGTTAGTGATTCATTTTATCTCTATTTCTGGTTTTTGATACTACTATCTTTTGCTGGGAAAATGGCTGTGTTTTTCTGTGGCTATGTACTGAGCTAACATAAATGTTTGGTGTGCTTTCCCCATAAATCCTTTTTGAAATCAGACATGTTGGCTGGATTCACATGTGTAGCTTTAATTTTGTGTCTTTCATGTGTGATTTCATGAAAGATTGATTTTTATAGTAATATATTTGAATTTGGCGCGCTACATTTTTTCTGGATTTTGGCCAAGTGGGACTCCACCGTCCCACCTATCCTAGAGAGTTAAGAGAGTTAAGACAGAAAACAGGACGCACTAACAGCTCGATAGATTATATAAGGCTACTATAGCCTATATGCGAGTCAAGAGAAAAATAACACACTTCAATTGCATTTGCTGACTTTATCCCAATATTTGCCATCCAGTTTATCATAACAAAAGGTGAGTTTTCAGTTCTCTTCTCTTTTCTAAGACAAGGGCTGTTTCCTCATCTCCTCACTCCACTCCCTCCTTTAAATCAATGTACTGTTTTCTAGGAAACAGTTTTTTGGGGGGGGGGGGGTTGGACTCATTACATTTCTGTGATGTCGGACCGAGCCTGGGCTCAGGCTTCAGCTCACCGGGCATGGGTAAAACCGGCCTCAAATATTCAGACCCGATGAGAACTCTAGGTTGGACAAGCCTAAATGACAGCTATTGTTGTCATTCGGGGTCAATGTATGCAAGAGGGGTGCGACTTCAAGCGATGTGACTTCTGATTGCTAGTTATTTTTTCCCTATGCTTCAGTCATGCCCTTCGCCACTCCTGGACAGGCTGTGCACGCACACGGACGTCCGGCACATGCAGCAAATGTTTTCCTTTAACATTAGAATGTAACATTGAGTAGGATCCATTTTCTCTAGCTGAGTCAGAGTGACCTGATGACTCAGATGAGCCCAGCAGCGAACACACAAGGCCGAGATCCATTACTATACAAGCTGAACCCACAAGCACACATACACACACCTCGGAGCAGGTTGTGGGTGTTGGTGTCCCCGGTGAAGAGGTCGGCTGCCTCGGCCAGCAGTTCGTCAAGGTCATCCATCCGTTTGTACGTCTGCAGGGCCGCCATTATTCGCTGGAAATTTACCTGACTCAGCGACCTTTTCATTTCCGCCAGGAACGACTTGGCTTTTCCCGCTTTGCCCTCCTCTGACACATCAGGAGACAGGGGGATTTTCTATGGGACGTGGGAGATATATGGTGTGTTAGTGTGTCATACATCTTAGTGTGTCTAGCCATGAGAGATGCAAGGGTATTTCACTGTGTTCATTTGGTTGGTGAATGGAATGATACCTATTATTCTAAGTTATTTGAACAACGCTGTGGGGAGATGTGCCTGTAAGGCATTTACGCTGAAGCACATATAAAACTGTCACAAGAAATTATGAGTTAGCGTGTGATAACTGTATGCCCCCCAAAACTATAGAAGCCCCTATACAGTGCCTTCGGAAAGTATTCAGACACCTTGACTTTTCCACTTTGTTATGTTATTGCTTTATTCTCAAATAAAATTGCCTTTATGGTATAGTGGCCAGGCGGAGCCACTCCTCAGTAAAAAGGCACATGACAGCCCGCTTGGAGTTTGCCAAAAGGCACCGAAAGACTCTCAGACCATGAGAAACAAGATTCTCTGGCTGATGAAACCAAGATTGAACTCTTTGACCTTAATGCCAAGCGTCACATCTTAAGGAAACCTGGCACCATCCCTACAGTGAACAATGGTGGTGGCAGCATCATGCTGTGGGGATGTTTTTCAACGGCAGGGACTGGGAGGCTAGTCAGGATTGAAGCAAAGATGAACGGAGCAAAGTACAGAGAGAACCTTGATGAAACCCTGCTCCAGAGCACTCAGGACCTCACACTGGGGCAAAGGTCCATCTTCCAACAGGACAGGGAACCTAAGCACACAGCTAAGACGATGCAGGAGTGGCTTCGGGACAAGTCTCTGAATATCCTTGAGTGTCTAAGCCAGAGCCCGGACTTGAACCTGATTGAATATCTCTGGAGAGACCTGAAAATAGTTGTGCAGCAACAATCCCCATCCAACCTGACAGAGCTTGAGAGGATCTGCAGAGAAGAATGGGAGAAACTCCACAAATACAAGTGTGCCAAGCTTGTAATGTCATGCCCAATGTGACTCGAGGCTGTAATTGCTGCTTCAACAAAGTACTGAGTAAAGGGTCTGAATACTTATGTAAATGTGATTGTTTTTTTGTTGTTGTATAAATTAGCAGAAATGCCAACTTGTTTTTGCATTATGGGGCAATGCGTGTAGATTGTTTATTATTATAATAAATAAAAATGTTTTAGAATAATCCTGTAACCTAACAAAATGTGGAAAAAGTCAAGGGGTCTGAATACTTTCCGAAGGCACTGTACCTCTGTCTCTCCCTCCACTCGTACAGTTCCACTCCATAACATATACATGACATTTGAGTGAGAGCTGTTTAAGGGGGCCTAAACGAGGTGGAAGGAAGATTGCTTGGAATTGTACGAGGTCATCACCGGGGAGTTTACTGTGGAAAACATTCAAAACGAGGGGACAAAAGAGAACGCCAAATCTACTCCATACTTTGCAGTCCCTCCAGGATTTAGAAATTCTGAGGTGTCACACAATTTTAACCAATCACCTTACTTTACTGCATAAGAAAACTGAACAAAAATAAAACATAACATGCCACAATTTCAAAGATTTGACTGAGTTACAGATAAGGAAATCCGCCCATTGAAATAAATGAAATCTATGGATTTCACATGACTGGGAATACAAATATGCATCTGTTAGTCACAGACACCTTAAAACAAAAAAAAGTATGGGCGTGGATCAGAAAACCAGTCAGTATCTGGTGTGACCACCACGTGCCTCATTCAGCGTGACTCATCTCCTTGGCATAGAGTTGATCAGGCTGTTGATTGTGGTCTGTGGAATGTTGTCCCACTCCTCTTCAATGGCTGTGCGAAGTTGCTGGATATTTGTGGAGACTGGAACATGCTGTCGTACAAGTCAATCCAGAGCATTGCAACCATGCTCAATGGGTGACATGTCTGGTGAGTATGCAGGCCATGGAAGAACTAGCAGCTTCCAGGAATAGTGTACAGATCCTTGCGGCATGGGGCTGTGCATTATCATGCTGAAACATGATGTGATGGCGGCGGATGAATGGCACGACAATGTGCCTCAGGTCTCGATCTCGTTACGGTATCTCTGTGCATTCAAATAGCCATCGATAAAATACAATTGTGTTTGTTGTCCGTAGCTTATGCCTGCCCATACCATAACCCCCCCTCCACCGTGGTGCACTCTGTTCACGTTGACATCAGCAAACTGCTCGCCCACACGAAGCCATACACGTGGTGCGGTTTTAAGGCCGTTTGGACTTACGGTCAAATTCTCTAAAACGATGTTGCAGGCGTTTTATGGTAGAGAAATTAACATAAAACATTCTCTGGCAACAGCTCTGGTGAACATTCCTGCAGTCAGCATGTCAATTGCATGCTCCCTCAGACATCTGTAGCATTGTGTTGTGTGAGAACTGCACATTTTAGAGTGGCCTTTTATTGTCCCCAGCACAAGGTGCACATGTGTAATGATCATGCTGTTTAATCAGCTTCTTGATATGCCACACCTGTCAGGTGGATGTATTATCTTGTCAAACAAAGTAGCTCACAAAAACAGGGATCTTATATTTCAGCTCATGAAGCATGGGATCAACACTTTACATGTTGCGTTTATATTTTTTTCAGTGTAGTTCAATCAAGCCTGTGTTGACAAACTTACCCCTCCGTCAGCGCATTTGTGACAAATTTGTTTTATGTCAATAGTTGTGTCATTGGTGTTAAATAATTAATTACTAAGATACAGGGGCCTTGAGCATTACCTCCAATAGCAAACTATTACAGTAGGAGGGGTCTATATTAAAGAATAATCCTTTTAGTATGTAAAATATGAGGATTCCATTGCTCATGTAGTGTGTCTAAATACAAAGTGTCATTGGTGTTACTTAATTTAAATGAAGGCTAATTACATTGTGAACAAAATTATTAATCATATCACTTTAGTAAATGTTCTTTTAAAGGGTTAATAATCATTAATTTTATGCATCTGTGGCCTCCATTTAAGAAAATCTTCAATGACCTAAAATGTGTCATTGGTGTTACTACTCCTATTGGTGGCACAATGTTATCACAATGGTACAAATAATTTTGAATAGTAAGATCTAACCAAATTACATTTAAAAATCCAGAAAAATAAGTAAATTATTTCCCAAATGCTTTGCCCAAATCAATGCCACCGCAATTCAAAGAACCACCATACTATAACACAGAATTGATTCACCATAGTGTGAAATAAACCTACAACTTAACGTAAAACTTAAATTAAACGCTTAGACTTTTAATAGTTGGGCATCGGCACACATTTCAGCAAATAACTGTACGTTTCAAATAACTGCTTGGTCTAAATGAATTGTTTACAAGATTACCATGGACACCGCTCTGGTCATAATTTATTTATTTTATTATGTCATTGTTGCTAGCCATTGCGCCACCAAAAAGAAAACATCAAATTCAAGCTAGCAGTGATCAAACTCCGGGTGTGGCGTAAGATGATCAGGGTGAACGCAAAGGAGATCTACGACACTGAGTGACAATGGGGCGTCTGACTTCGCTGCTAGTACAGGCTGGCTTGACAAATTCCTTAAGTGTATTGAGTTCTCAGTCAGACGGCACACTACTGTTGGAAAGAGACGCCTGGCTCAAATAGAAGCTTGACGCTAATAAGCACCGATTGTGTTCAGTGACTGAAGCAAATAAACGCCCAGGCTATTAATTTAAGTTTTACGGTAGTATATTTGATAAAACTATCTGGACAAAATTAAACTATACATTTTTCATAGTCCATACTGTGACCTGAATTTCTCTTGAAAACCTACTATTTAGCCAATTTTATCAATTTGAATGTGTCTCAATGAGTTTTCTTCACAGATTCAAAACTTATATTGCGTCACAAGTTAATTTCTACAACATGACAGTGCCATTTCATTGTACCTAGGTAATATTAATACAAACCATGAGGATGTTCACGGTTGGCCAAACAGACAAGACTCAACAATAGGTATGCACAGCACGATTTTCCATGAGTCAGTATCACACACAGAAACCTCCGTGCCAGAATAAATAATGGAACTCCCGTTCAATGTATTTTGTTCCACAAACCCCAGCCAACGCATCCTTGTGCCAATGATGATAGGGATCAACAACGCGGGTGACACATAAACAATGGAGTGAGAGGCTCTTGTGACTGTGGTATGAAGACAGTGTGTTGGAGCTGGGGGTAGGTCTTAGCATTAGCCTTATAGGGTATTTCTAAAATAATTGTTTGTGCCATCATTCCTCTGTGACCAAGCCGCTACGAGTTGGGGGAAGCGTGAGGATGAGTTACACATAGGCCTCAAACTTAGTGCGCTATAGAGCTTTTAACAGCAGTTGTGTTTAGACATGCAGCATTTCACATACCCGTTTTTGGACCACTTTGATTTTTCGTTTTCCACCACGCAATTCGTCATCCACGCGCTTGTCGTACTGAAGAGACAGCGTGGATATGCGATTAGCCTAAACAGAATGGAACCATTATCAGACAATGTTGTTAGCATCATCAGCAGTTATATTCAGTACTACATTTATACTAAAAAAACAAACACTTTTGCTTAAAAAAATAATAATAATACTTTAGGACATTTGATATTTCAGGAACATATTGAGTGAAAGAGCAGACGGGATATGTTCCCCCCCCCTCAACTCAAAGATATCATATGGTTACGTTATAATCTCCATACTACACCACTTTGAATACATGCCCCATACTTTGGCTCATTCTAAGTCGCATGCTAAGATATTTGAAGGAACAAAGTCTATAGTGCATAACTGACTAACTTCAAAAGTAGTGTTACCACATCCAATAACTAGCCTAAGCTTGCAGGTATCTACTATTATAGGTATCTTTATTTCCTAACTTACTAAACATGTGTATTGAGACAACCACCGCCTCCACATGGCTTTTGGGAACTGGAACCGGAGAGCGTTTTGTTCAGAACATAAACACACATCCTTTGTTCGTTTGCTCAGCGTTAAGTGGGAAATGGCATTTAGAAAAAAAGAGTAAACAATTGGCCATTATAAAAGGTGCTCAACCACTGGTGGTGAATCTGTCATCCGAAGGGTAATATAAGCCCTGTAGTTAAATGTGTGACCTTTTGATTGTGCTGACACAAAATGACTGTATGGCTTTACAAAATCTTAGTGAGCGGATTACTGGAAACTGTATGTAGAGCTTAGCAAGCGCCACGTACTTGCTAGCGATAAGGGAAACAATAGCATTATGTTTCATTTTCATTGATTACAAGTATGAAATGATATTTGATTAAATCAGTTTGATTTAATAATGTTAATTTTAACTAATAAATCAATGAAAAACAGTATAAGTATTTTGTAGAGGGGGGTAACAGAAATAGATAGAGCTTATATTACCATTGAAATATTATCTAATAAAGTACACAATTCCTGACATTTAATCCGAGTAAAAGTTACCTGTCTTGGGTCAGTTAGGATCACCACTTTATTTTAAGAATGTGAAATGTCAGAATAATAGTAGAGAGAATTATTTATTTCAGGTGTGATTTCTTTCATCACATTCCCAGTAGGTCAGAAATGTACATACACTCAATTAGTATTTGGTAGCATTGCCTTTAAATTGTTTAACTTGGGTCAAACATTTCCGGTAGCCTTCCACCACCTTCCCACAATAAGTTGGGTGAATTTTGGCCCATTCCTCCTGACAGAGCTGGTGTTACTGAGTCAGGTTGTAGGGCAATTTGCTCGCACACACTTTTTCAGTTCTGCCGATTTTCTACAGGAGTGAGGTCAGGGCTTTATGATGGCCACTCCAATACCTTGACTTTGTTGCCCTTAAGCCATTTTGCCACAACTGTGGAAGTACGCTTGGGGTCATTGTCCATTTGGAAGACCCATTTGCGACCAAGCTTTAACTTCTTGACTGATGTCTTGAGATGTTGCTTCAATATACCAACATAGCATCATGAGGTAGGAAAATTATCTATTTGTGAAGTGCACCAGTCCCTCCTGCAGCAAAGCATCACCACAACATGATGCTTCCACCCCCATGCTTCACGGTTGGGATGCTGTTCTTCGGCTTCCAAGCCTCCCCCTTTTCCCTCCTAACATAACAATGGTCATTATGGCCAAACAGTTCTATTTTTGTTTCATCAGACCAGAGGATATTTCTCCAAAAAGTATGATCTTTGTCCCCATGTGCAGTTGCAAAACGTAGTCTGGCTGTTTTATGGCGGTTTTGGAGGAGTGGCTTCTACCTTGCTGAGCGGCCTTTCAGGTTATGTCGATATAGGACTCGTTTTACTGTGGATATAGATACTTTTGTACCCGTTTCCTCCAGCATCTTCACAAGGTCCTTTGCTGTTGTTCTTGGAATGATTTGCACTTTTCGCACCAGAGAACATTCATCTCTAGGAGACAGAATGCATCTCCTTCCTGTGCGGTACGACGGCCTCGTGGTCCCATGGTGTTTATACTTGCCTACTATTGTTTGTACAGATGAACGTGGTACCTTCAGGCGTTTGGAAATTGCTCCCAAGGATGAACCAGACTTGTGGAGGTCTTTTTTCTGAGGTCTTGGGAAAATCAAAAGAAATTAGCCATGATGTCAAGCAAAGAGGCACGGAGTTTGAAGGTAGGCCTTGAAATACATCCACAGGTACACCTCCAATTGACTCAAATTATGTAAATTAGCCTATCAGAAGCTTCTAAAGCTATGACATCATTTTATGGAATTTTCCAAGCTGTTTAAAAGGCACAGTCAACTTAGTGTATAAACACTTCTGACCCACTGGAATTGTGATACAGTGAATTACAGGTGAAATAATCTGTCTGTAAACAATTGTTCGAAAAATGACTTGTGTCATGCACAAAGTAGAGGTACCAACCGACTTGCCAAAACTATAGTTGAACAAAAAAATTGTGGAGTGGTTGAAAAACAAGTCTGTCTGTAATAATCTGTCTGTAAACAATAATCTGTCTGTAAACAATTGTTAGAAAAATTACTTGTGTCATGCACAAAGTAGAGGTCCTAACCGACTTGCCAAAACTATAGTTGGTTAACAAAAACATTGTGGAGTGGTTGAAAAACAAGTTAATGACTCCAACCTAAGTGTATGTAAACTTCTGACTTCAACTGTATGCTAGCTCATATTTAGTCAACTAAAACACGTTTTTTTCTCAATGCTGTGGGTTCCTAGCGTTTACCAATCAGTCTCCTTATTTCATCACTTAAGGACCGTTTCCCTAAGTGAGTACAGGACTCAGCTTGATCTGGTAAAACGAAATTGGCAGTTGCATCAAAGCAGTGAAACATGCATTTCTCCTTCTGCATCAGTTTAACTAGACATGTTCAGTAAAACATTCGTTGATATTATTTTGAAGGACCACCATCCTCCAACTCATCTGTTCAGACAGAGGTTTCTGTAGTAAAGCCAAGTGTACCCTCTCCTCGCCCCCTAGGGCCTCGTCTTCATCTCCATAGCGGCTGTCGCTATGCTCCAGGGCGTCCAGCAGGCCGGCCGGCCTCCTTCGGCTCGCCTCCATCTCAGTTTCGTACTCGATGCACAGCCTAGCCATGCCGTTCCCCTCACTGCCGCCATGCTCATCTGAGAACAGAAACAGGAGACAGGTGATGAGACAAGTGATAAGAGGTGATGAGACGAGTCACTTCCAGACCCATAAACATGACCAGACCTGTGGCAAATGGTTCAGGTCTCTCCTGAAAAATAGATTTTGTATCATCTCAACAAGACTAACCTGGTTAAAAAAAGACTTTCATATATTACAGCTGCGATTTATTTAGTTTGCCCACCCAGTACAATAGAACCAATAGAATAGTCACAACAGTGCAAACGTCAAATTAAAATCACATTTTATTTTTCACATACGCCGAATACAACAGGTCAAATCAAAATCAAATCAAATTTTATTTGTCACATACACATGGTTAGCAGATGTTAATGCGAGAGTAGCGAAATGCTTGTTCTTCTCGTTCCGACCATGCAGTAAAATCTAACAAGTAATCTAACAACTTCACAACAACTACCTTACACACACACAAGTGTAAAGGAATGAATAAGAATATGTACATACAAATATATATGGATGAGCAATGGCCGAACGGCATAGGCAAGATGCAGTAGATGGTATAGAGTACAGTATATACATATGAGATGAGTAGTGTATGGTATGTAAACATGATATAAAGTGGCATAATTTAAAGTGACTAGTGATACATTTATTACATCCAATTTTTAATTATTAAAGTGGCTAGAGATTAAGTCAGTATGTTGGCAGCAGCCACTCAATGTTAGTGATGGCTGTTTAACAGTCTGATGGCCTTGAGATAGAAGCTGTTTTTCAGTCTCTCGGTCCCAGCTTTGATGCACCTGTACTGACCTCGCCTTCTGGATGATAGCGGGGTGAACAGGCAGTGGCTCGGGTGGTTGTTGTCCTTGATGATTTTTTTGGCCTTCCTGTGACATCGGGTGGTGTAGGTGTCCTGGAGAGCAGGTAGTTTGCCCCCGGTGATGTGTTGTGCAGACCTCACTACCCTCTGGAGAGCCTTACGGTTGTGGGCGGAGCAGTTGCCGTACCAGGCGGCGATACAGCCCGACAGGATGCTCTCAATTGTGCATCTGTAAAAGTTTGAGAGTGTTTTTGGTGACAAGCCAAATTTCTTCAGCCTCCTGAGGTTGGTTCTTCACCACGCTGTCTGTGTGGGTGGACCATTTCAGTTTGTCCGTGATGTGTATGCCGAGGAACTTAAAACTTCCCACCTTCTCCACTGCTGTCCCACCGATGTGGATAGGGGGGTGCTCCCTCTGCTGTTTCCTGAAGTCCACGATCATCTCCTTTGTTTTGTTGACGTTGAGTGTGAGGTTATTTTCCTGACACCACACTCCGAGGGCCCTCACCTCCTCCCTGTAGGCCGTCACGTCGTTGTCGGTAATCAAGCCTACCACTGTAGTGTCGTCTGCAAACTTGATGATTGAGTTGGAGGCGTGCATGGCCACGCAGTCATGGGTGAACAGGGAGTACAGGAGAAGGCTTAGAACGCAACCTTGTGGGGCCCCAGTGTTGAGGATCAGCGGGGTGGAGATGTTGTTTCCTACCCTCACCACCTGGGGGCGGCCCGTCAGGAAGTCCAGGACCCAGTTGCACAGGGCGGGGTCGAGACCCAGGGTCTCAAGCTTAATGACGAGTTTGGAGGGTACTATGGTGTTAAATGCTGAGCTGTAGTCAATGAACAGCATTCTTACAATGGTATTCCTCCTTTCCAGATGGGTTAGGGCAGTGTGCAGTGTGATTGCGTCGTCTGTGGACCTATTGGGGTGGTAAGCAAATTGGAGTGGGTCTAGGGTGTCAGGTAGGGTGGAGGTGATATGATCCTTGACTAGTCTCTCAAAGCACTTCATGATGACGGAGGTGAGTGCTACGGGGCGAAAGTCATTTAGCTCAGTTACCTTAGCTTTCTAAGTTGGCTGCGGTGAAGGAGAGTCGGCAGGTTTCTGGTAGCGGGCCGTGTCGTTGGCACTGTATTGTCCTCAAAGCGAGCAAAGAAGTTGTTTAGTTTGTCTGGGAGCAGGACATCGTCGTCCACGACGGGGCTGGTTTTCTGTGTGTAGTCCGTGATTGACTGTAGACCCTGCCACATACCTTTCGTGTCTGAGCCGTTGAATTGTGACTCTGCTTTCTCTCTATACTGACGCTTAGCTTGTTTGATTGCCTTGTGGAGGGAATAGCTACACGGTTTGTATTTGGTCATGTTTCTGGTCGACTTGCCCTGATTAAAAGCAGTGGTTCGTGCTTTCAGTTCTGCACGAATGCTGCCATCAATCCTCGGTTTCTGGTTGGGGAAGGTTTTAATAGTTGCTGTGGGTACAACATCACCGATGCACTTGGTAATAAACTCGCTCACCGAATCAGCGTATTCATCAATGTTATTGTCCGACGCTATGCGGAACATATCCCAGTCCACGTGATCGAAGCAATCTTGAAGCATGGAATCAGATTGGCCGGACCAGCGTTGAACAGACCTGAGCACGGGCGTTTCCTGTTTTAGTTTCTGTCTATAGGCTGGGAGCAACAAAATGGAGTAGTGGTCAGATTTTCCGAAAGGAGGGTGGGGCAGGGCTTTGTATGCATAGCAGAAGTTAGAGTAACATGGGTCCAGGATTTTTCCCGCCCGGGTAGTGCATTCGATATGCTGATATAATTTTGAGTCTAGTTTTCAGATTAGCCTTGTTAAAATCCCCAGCTACAATGAATGCAGCCTCAGGATATGTGGTTTCCAGTTTACATAGAGTCCAATGAAGTTCATTCAGGGCCATCGATGTGTCTGCTTGGGGGGGATATATACGGCTTTGATTATAATCGAAGAGAATTCTCTTGGTAGATAATGCGGTCGACATTTGATTGTAAGGAATTCTAGGTCAGGTGAGCAAAAGGACTTGAGTTCCTGTATGTTGTTATGATCACACCACGTCTCGTTAATCATAAGGCATACCCCCCCGCCCTTCTTCTTACCAGAGAGATGTTTGTTTCTGTTGGTGCGATGCTTGAAGAAACCAGGTGGCTGTACCCACTCCAATAGCGTGTCTTGAGTGAGCCACATTTCCGTGAAACAAAGAACGTTACAATCTCTGATGTCTCTCTGGAAGGCAACCCTTGCTCGGATTTCGTCTACCTTGTTGTCAAGAGACTGGACGTTGGCGAGTAGTAAACTCGGGAGCGGTGCGCGATGTGCCCATCTACGGAGCCTGACCAGAAGACCGCTTCTTCTGCGGCGCCGTTGTTTTGGGTCGCCGGCTGGGATCCGATCCATTGTCCTGGGTGGTGGACCAAACAGAGGATCCACTTCGGGAAAGTCGTATTCCTAGTCGTAATGTTGGTAAGTTGATGTTGCTCTTATATCCAATAGTTCCTCCCGGCTGTATGTAATAAAACTTAAGATTTCCTGGGGTAACAATGTAAGAAATAAGAAGAAGAAACAAAATACTGCATAGTTTTCTGAGAACGCGAAGCGAGGCGGCCATCTATGTCAGCGCCGGATATTATATGTAGACCTTAGCGTGAAATGCTTACTTACAAGCTATTAACCAACAATGCAGTTCAAGAAATAGAGTTAAGAAAAAAATATTTACTAAATAAACGAAAGAAAAAAATCAAAATAACACAAAATAATAACGAGGCTATATAAAGGGGGTACCAGTACCGAGTCAACGTGCAGGGGTACAGGTTAGTTGTGGTAATTTGTACATGTAAGAAGGGATAAAGTGACTACATGGACAAATTACCACGACTAACCTGTACCCCCGCCGGAGGAAGCGATAAGTCAAGTGCATCTCAAATAGTATTTAATAGGTATTTAACGCAGATCTGCACATGAGAGAACTGATGAGAAGCAAAAGCCTAAGGAGACATATTGTTATGCAACTAAAACGTTCACTCAAACCATGCTTGGTGCCACTGCATGTGCGGTGTAGATACTCACTCAGCCGTCGTCTCTTCAGACTGGGCACGTGGGAGTCCAGTACTTTGGCCTTCTGGGCGAAACCTCCCTTGGTGGAGCCTTCGGAGGAGTGGCAGGGTCCGGCGCTGACACACTGGGCATCTGCCGAGTGTACCGCCCCACCACAGCTCCCCTTTGTAGGCTTCTTCTCTGGAGGAGGCCTCTGGGACATTGGAACAGTCAAAGAGTTCAGAGGTCAAGATTAAGGTCAGAATTCAACAAAAATTGTGTCCCACGTCTGCAGTGAAACAACATAACCAAATGGAGGAATATAACAGTTTCATCCCCAGTTCTGCAACTCTGAATCACCCATTGACACTACCCACAGTGTCATCGAGGGAGATAGACTCCCTGTTCTGAGGAAAGGCTACATGTAGGCTTCAGTTCTGATGAAAAATCTTGGTTACAGTTCTGAGGAGAGCTGTAGGCTACAGTTCTGAGGAAAGATGTACAGTTCCGGCCAAATGTATTGGCAACCTTGCACATTTTTTAAATAATTCCCTAATTCATATATATATATATATATATATATATATAAACATTGTTAAGTGGATTCTCAACATTGCAAAAACATTTTTGTTTTTGAAACTTTAAGTTTACAATTTTAATTTAGAAAAGAAGATTCAAGTAACATGGGGAGGTTTGATAATACTGTGGGGTTGCTTTTCCGCCAACACCGGAGGCCTTGAACATGTGCAAGGCATCATGAAATCAGCAGATTATCAAGGTGTTTGAGTTCACTATTCAATCAATTCAATCAATTTTATTTTATATAGCCCTTCGTACATCAGCTAATATCTCGAAGTGCTGTACAGACACCCAGCCTAAAACCCCAAACAGCTAGTAATGCAGGTGTAGAAGCACGGTGGCTAGGAAAAACTCCCTAGAAAGGCCAAAACCTAGGAAGAAACCTAGAGAGGAACCAGGCTATGAGGGGTGGCCAGTCCTCTTCTGGCTGTGCCGGGTGGAGATTATAACAGAACTATGCCAAGATGTTCAAAAAATTTCATAAGTGACAAGCATGGTCAAATAATAATCATGAATAATTTTCAGTTGGCTTTTCATAGCCGATCATCAAGAGTTGAAAAACAACAGGTCTGGGACAGGTGGCGGTTCCATAACCGCAGGCAGAACAGCTGAAACTGGAATAGCAGCAAGGCCAGGCGGACTGGGGACAGCAAGGAGTCACCACGGGCGGCAGTCCCGACGCATGGTCCTAGGGCCCAGGTCCTCCGAGAGAAAGAAAGAGAGAAGGAGAAAATTAGAGAGAGCCAAGATTTTCAAAATTTCCATAAATGACAAGCATGGTCAAATAATAATCAGGAATAAATCTCAGTTGGCTTTTCATAGCCGATCATTAAGAGTTGAAAACAGCAGGTCTGGGACAGGTAGGGGTTCCATGACCGCAGGCAGAACAGTTGAAACTGGGATAGCAGCAAGGCCAGGCGGACTGGGGACAGCAAGGAGTCACCACGGCCGGTAGTCCCGACGTATGGTCCTAGGGCTCAGGTCCTCCGAGAGAAAGAAAGAGAGAAGGAGAAAATTAGAGAGAGCCAAGATTTTCAAAATGTTCATAAATGACAAGCATGGTCAAATAATAATCAGGAATAAATCTCAGTTGGCTTTTCATAGCCGATCATTAAGAGTTGAAAACAGCAGGTCTGGGACAGGTAGGGGTTCCGTAACCACAGGCAGAACAGTTGAAACTGGAATAGCAGCAAGGCCAGGCGGACTGGGGACAGCAAGGTGTCATCATGCCCGGTAGTCCTGACGTATGGTCCTAGGGCTCAGGTTCTCAGAGAGAAAGAGAGAACGAGAGAATTAGAGAGAGCATACTTAAATTCACACAGGACACTGGATAAGACAGGAGAAGTACTCCAGGTAACCAACTGACCCTAGCCCCCCGACACAAACTACTGCAGCATAAATACTGGAGGCTGAGACAGGAGCGGTCAGGAGACACTGTGGCCCCATCCGAAGAAACCCCCGGACAGGGCCAAATAGGAAGGATATAACCCCACCCACTTTGCCAAAGCACAGCCCCCGCACCACTAGAGGGAAATCCTCAACCACCAACTTACAATCCTGAGACAAGGCCGAGTATAGCCCACAAAGGTCTCCACCACAGCACAAACCAAGGGGGGGCGCCAACCCAGACAGGAAGATCACGTCAGTAACTCAACCCACTCAAGTGACGCACCCCTCCTAGGGACGGCATGAAAGAGCACCAGCAAGCCAGTGACTCAGCCCCTGTAACAGGGTTAGAGGCAGAGAATCCCAGTGGAGAGAGGGGAACCGGCCTGGCAGAGACAGCAAGGGCGGTTCGTTGCTCCAGAGCCTTTCCGTTCACCTTCACACTCCTGGGCCAGGCTACACTCAATCATATGACCTACTGAAG
This sequence comes from Salvelinus alpinus, assembly GCF_045679555.1. Taxonomy (NCBI): domain Eukaryota; kingdom Metazoa; phylum Chordata; class Actinopteri; order Salmoniformes; family Salmonidae; genus Salvelinus; species Salvelinus alpinus. The sequence goes on from NC_092113.1 coordinate 11,782,716, forward strand.
AGATAAGTCTTCAGTAAAGACTTAAAGGTTGAGACCGAGTCTGCGTCTCTCACATGGGTAGGCAGACTGTTCCATAAAAATGGAGATCTATAGGAGAAAGCCCTGCCTCCCGCTATTTGCTTAGAAATTCTAGGGACAATTAGGAGGCCTGCGTCTTGTGACCGTAGCGTACGTATTGGTATGTACGGCAGGACCAACTCGGAAAGATAGGTAGGAGCAAGCCCATGTAACGCTTTATAGGTTAACAGTAAAACCTTGAAATCAGCCCTTGCCTTAACAGGAAGCCAGTGTAGGGAAGCTAGCACTGGAGTAATATGATCAAATTTCTTGGTTCTAGTCAGGATTCTAGCAGCCGTATTTAGCACTAACTGAAGTTTATTTAGTGCTTTATCCGGGTAGCCGGAAAGTAGAGCATTGCAGTAGTCTAACCTAGAAGTAACAAATGCATGGATTAATTTTTCTGCATCATTTTTGGACAGAAAATTTCTGATTTTTGCAATGTTACGTAGATGGAAAAAAGCTGTCCTTGAAACAGTCTTGATATGTTCGTCAAAAGAGAGATCAGGGTCAAGAGTAACGCCGAGGTCCTTCACAGTTTTATTTGAGACGACTTTACAACCATCAAGATGAATTGTCAGATTTAACAGAAGATCTCTTTGTTTCTTAGGACCTAGAACAAGCATCTCTGTTTTGTCCGAGTTTAAAAGTAGAAAGTTTTCAGCCATCCACTTCCTTATGTCTGAAACACAGGCTTCTAGCGAGGGCAATTTTGGGGCTTCACCATGTTTCATTGAAATGTACAGCTGTGTGTCATCCGCATAGCAGTGAAAGTTAACATTATGTTTTCGAATAACATCCCCAAGAGGTAAAATATATAGTGAAAACAATAGTGGTCCTAAAACGGAACCTTGAGGAACACCGAAATGTACAGTTGATTTGTCAGAGGACAGACCATTCACAGAGACAAACTGATATCTTTCCGACAGGTAAGATCTAAACCAGGCCAGAACTTGTCCGTGTAGACCAATTTGGGTTTCCAGTCTCTCCAAAAGAATGTGGTGATCGATGGTGTCAAAGGCAGCACTAAGGTCTAGTAGCACGAGGACAGATGCAGAGCCTCGGTCTGACGCCATTAAAAGGTCATTTACCACCTTCACAAGTGCAGTCTCAGTGCTATGATGGGGTCTAAAACCAGACTGAAGCATTTCGTATACATTATTTGTCTTCAGAAAGGCAGTGAGTTGCTGCGCAACAGCTTTTTCTAAAATCTTTGAGAGGAATGGAAGATTCGATATAGGCCGATAGTTTTTTATATTTTCCGGGTCAAGGTTTGGCTTTTTCAAGAGAGGCTTTATCACTGCCACTTTTAGTGAGTTTGGTACACATCCGGTGGATAGAGAGCTGTTTATTATGTTCAACATAGGAGGGCCAAGCACAGGAAGCAGCTCCTTCAGCAGTTTAGTAGGAATAGGATCCAGTATGCAGCTTGAAGGTTTAGAGGCCATGATTATTTTCATCATTGTGTCAAGAGATATAGTACTAAAACACTTAAGTGTCTCTCCCGATCCCAGGCCCTCGCAGAGCTGTGCAGATCCAGGACAGCTAAGCCCTGGAGGAATACGCAGATTCAAAGAGGAGTCCGTAATTTGCTTTCTAATGGTCATGATCTTTTCCTCAAAGAAGTTCATGAATTTATTACTGCTGAAGTGAAAGCCATCCTCTCTTGGGGAATGCTGCTTTTTAGTTAGTTTCGCAACAGTATCAAAAAGAAATTTTGGATTGTTCTTATTTTCCTCGATTAAGTTGGAAAAGTAGGATGAGCGAGCAGCAGTGAGGGCTCTTCGGTACTGCACGGTACTGTCTTTCCAAGCTAGTCGGAAGACTTCCAGTTTGGTGTGGCGCCATTTCCGTTCCAATTTCCTGGAAGCTTGCTTCAAAGCTCGGGTATTTTCTGTATACCAGGGAGCTAGTTTCTTATGACAAATGTTTTTCGTTTTTAGGGGTGCAACTGCATCTAGGGTATTGCGCAAGGTTAAATTGAGTTCCTCAGTTAGGTGGTTAACTGATTTTTGTCCTCTGACGTCCTTGGGTAGGCAGAAGGAGTCTGGAAGGGCATCAAGGAATTTTTGTGTTGTCTGAGAATTTATAGCACGACTTTTGATGCTCCTTGGTTGGGGTCTGAGCAGATTATTTGTTGCGATTGCAAACGTAATAAAATGGTGGTCCGATAGTCCAGGATTATGTGGAAAAACATTAAGATCTACAACATTTATTCCATGGGACAAAACTAGGTCCAGAGTATGACTGTGGCAGTGAGTAGGTCCAGAGACATGTTGGACAAAACCCACTGAGTCGATAATGGCTCCGAAAGACTTTTGGAGTGGGTCTGTGGACTTCTCCATGTGAATATTAAAATCACCAAAAATTAGAATATGATCTGCTATGACTACAAGGTCTGATAGGAATTCAGGAAACTCAGAGAGGAACGCTGTATATGGCCCAGGAGGCCTGTAAACAGTAGCTATAAAAAGTGATTGAGTAGGCTGCATAGATTTCATGACTAGAAGCTCAAAAGACGAAAACGCCATTTTTTTTTTTGTAAATTGAAATTTGCTATCGTAAATGTTAGCAACACCTCCGCCTTTGCGGGATGCACGGGGGATATGGTCACTAGTGTAACCAGGAGGTGAGGCCTCATTTAACACAGTAAATTCATCAGGCTTAAGCCATGTTTCAGTCAGGCCAATCACATCAAGATTATGATCAGTGATTAGTTCATTGACTATGACTGCCTTTGAAGTGAGGGATCTAACATTAAGTAACCCTATTTTGAGATGTGAGGTATCACGATCTCTTTCAATGATGGCAGGAATGGAGGAGGTCTTTATCCTAATAAGATTGCTAAGGCGAACACCGCCATGTTTAGTTTTGCCCAACCTAGGTCGAGGCACAGACACAGTCTCAATGGGTATGGCTGAGCTGACTACACTGACTGTGCTATTGGCAGACTCCACTAAGCTGGCAGGTTGGCTAACAGCCTGCTGCCTGGCCTGCACCCTATTTCATTGTGGGGCTAGAGGAGTTAGAGCCCTGTCTATGTTGGTAGATAAGATGAGAGCACCCCTCCAGCTAGGATGGAGTCCGTCACTCCTCAGCAGGTCAGGCTTGGTCCTGTTTGTGGGTGAGTCCCAGAAAGAGGGCCAATTATCTACAAATTCTATCTTTTGGGAGGGGCAGAAAACAGTTTTCAACCAGCGATTGAGTGCTGAGACTCTGCTGTAGAGCTCGTCACTCCCCCTAACTGGGAGGGGGCCAGAGACAATTACTCGATGCCGACACATCCACTATTCAACCCAGTGTCCAAAAGCGGGGCATCCCTTGAAGGTGGTGGGTCTTCCAGCAGGACAACGACCGCAAACACATCAAAAAGCACACAGGAATGGTTCAAGAATAGACACTGGACTGTTCTGGAGTGGCCAGCGTTTAGCCCAGATCTGAATCCCATGGAAAACCTATGGTGAGATCTGAAAACAGCAGTTTGTCAAATGCACCCCTCAAAAATTGCAGAATTGGAGCAGTTTGCAGCTGAAGAGTGGGCAAAACCACCAGTAGAAAGGTGCAGCAAGCTGATGGCTACGAAGAGCATATGTCAGCAGTTATCTTGGCAAAAGACCATGCAAACCAAGTATAAGCTCTTCTGTACTAATCATTTTGTCCATGCCATTTGTTTTTCTTTTCAGAACTTTTATTGTAAACTTCAGTTACCAAAAACTAAAATGGTTCAAATTGTGTGTGGAGACCAAAAGTTATTTTTCAATTTCAACAAATTTTTAGAAGAAATAAGGAATTATTTAAGAAAAGTGCAGGGTGCCAATACATTCGGCCAGAACTGTAGGCCAGGGGTTCCCAAACATGTTTGTTTCTGGGACCCCTTTTGAGATGGCAAATTCATCAGGAACCCCCTCATAATATCAGAACACAACTCCTCCTTTACAGCGCAATTTTTTTTTTGCATACAAGTATCTGCAGTTTAATGTTGCCCATGCTACGTCAATGGGTTGCGCAGTGCATTCTGGACGATTCTGGGACAAGGAGCGCTCTCCTCCAAAGAGTCTATTGGGCACTAGCTCAAAAACGTAACATTAGCACGAATTTCGTCAACAAGAAGTACATTACAAATCTTTGTTAATTATCTCGAGATGTGAGATAATTAACTTGTCATCTGTAATATGTTATAGCTTTGGAATCATGACATTACATACTTACAAGGGAAATAGGCACGTTTCTCGAAATATACACGGGACTTAAAGGGATTGTGTGATGATTAGCTTAGCAACCACATGACGCAGTATGACAGCGTGAACGCAATTGGTCCACAGTCTGCTGGGTGGGAGGTTATACAGTGCATTCGGAAAGTATTCAGACCCCTTGACTTATTCCACATTTTGTTACAGCCTTATCCTAAAATGAATTAAATAGTTTATTTCTGGGGAAGGGTACCAACACATTTCTGCAGCATTGAAAGTCCAAGAACACAGTGGCCTCCACCATTCTTAAATGGAAGAGGTTTGGAACCACCAAGACTCTTCCTAGAGCTGGCCACCCCGCCAAATGGGGCAATCGGGGGAGAAGGGCCTTGGTCAGGGAGGAGACCAAGAACCCAATGACCCCTCTGACAGACCTCCTCTGTGGAGAACAGGAGAACCTTCCAGAAGGACAACCATCTCCGCAGCACTCCATCAATCATACCGAGGCTCGAGGCTATAATCTTTGCCAAAGGTACTTCAACAAAGCACTGAGTAAAGGGTCTGAATACTTATGTAAATGTGATATCAGGTTTTTAATGTTAATACATGTGCAAAATTCCACAAAAGAAAAAACTGTCATTATGGGATATTGTGTGCAGATTGATGAGGGGAAAAAATAATTTAATCAATTTTAGAATAAGCCTGTAGTGACAAAATGTGGAGAAAGTCAAGGGGTCTAAATACTTTCCAAATGCACTGTACGTTCCTCCATTCATTGGATCCATATCTCCTTTCTATAATATATCTGGCAACGGCACCATGCAATGCACCCTGGACTAAAAAGGCAGACAAATAGGAACAATGTGCTAGACCCTCCGGTAAATTACACATTTCTTGAGGAAGGAATATCGCAAAAAGAGAGAAGACATCCTCCCGAGTTACAACGTCGGCCAGTACTGAAATCTAACATGTATGATAGAGGTTTTCGCGATCTAAAAGTCGTATTCCTATTCATTTCCAGTGTAATGAGAGCGACTATCACAGTGCTGCTGCTTGAACGCCAATAACTCAGATACACATGAAAACATGAAATGTTTCCAATCCTTTCCCCCCCCCCAACTGGATCATCGCAGCTAGGAAGCTGCTATCCGAGTGGCCACTCCTGGCTAACGTCTCTGTCCCGAAGCAAGAATCAATTAGCCTGGAGCTAGCCTTGCTAGGCCCATCAGCCACTCCTTGGGCTTCAATACCTATTTTGCCGACTGGCCTGGACCCCCACCGACCCATCACGACTGGACTACCGACGTGATTCGCCCGAGGGTGTCTCTCAACTGGCTCCTCCGTTGCAACGTCCCCTGACGTCCCGCCTATCCGTAAGCCTGCTAGCCGCGGCCCGCTAGCTGTCTAGAGCACATTGGACTGTTAGCTTAAGAGGCCCATCGGACAAATTCTTTGGCCACTATATCTATTTTGCCAATTGGCCTGGTTTGCCACACGGAGCCCTCCGTCTTCCGACGTAACAGCACGAGGGGGCCACAAAAGACTTTCTTCTGGAGTGCCAGGAGCCACTCACTGGACTCCTATGATCACTCTGCTACGCATGCCTCTCCCTAATGTCAATATGCCTTGTCCATTGCTGTTTTGGTTAGTAAATATTGCCTTATTTCACTGTAGAGCCTCTAGCTCTGCTCAATATGCCTTAGTTAACACTTTAGTTCCACCTCCCACACATGCGGTGACATCACCTGGTTTAAATTATATTCCTAGAGATAAAATCTCTTTCATCGTCACTCTATGCACAGGTTTACCCCCACTGTATTCACATCCTACCATACCCTTGACTGTATATTACACCTTGAATCCATTCCACTGTGCCCAGAAATCTGCTCCTTTTACTCTCTGTTCTGAACGTACTAGACATCCAGTTCTTTTAGCCTTTAGCCATACCCTTATCCTACTCCTCCTCTGGTGATGTCGAGGTTTATCCAGGCCCTGCAGTGCCTAGCTCCACTCCCATTCCCCAGGCGCTCTCATTTGTTGAGTTCTGTAACTGTAAAAGCCTTGGTTTCATGCATGTTAACATTAGAAGCCTCCTCCCTAAGTTTGTTTTATTCACTGCCCTAGCACACTCTGCCAACCCGGATGTCCTAGCCATGTCTGAATCCTGTCTTAGGAAGACCACCAAAAACTCTGAAATTTCCATCCCTAACTATAACATTTTCCAACAAGATAGAACTGCCAAAGGGGGTGGAGTTGCAATCTAATGCAGGGATAGCCTGCAGAGTTCTGTTTTACTATCCAGGTCTGTGCCCAAACAATTTGAGCCTCTACTTTTAAAAATCCACCTCTCCAGAAACAAGTCTCTTACCATTGCCGCTTGCTATAGACCATCATCTGCCCCCAGATGTGCCCTGGACACCATATGCGAATTGATTGCCCTCCATCTATCTTCAGAGTTAGTGCTGCTAGGTGACCTAAAATGGGACATGCTTAACACCCCGGCCATCCTACAATCTAAGATTGATGCTCTCAATCTCACACAAATTATCAATGAACCCACCAGGTACAACCCCAAATCCGTAAACACGGGCACCATCATAAATATCATCCTAACCAACCTGCCCTCCAAATACACCTCTGCTGTCTTCAACCAGGATCATTGCCTGCGTCCGTAATGGGTCTGCGGTCAAGTGACAACCCCTCATCACTGTCAAACACTCCCTAAAACCCTTCAGCGAGCAGGTCTTTCTAATCGACCTGGCCCGGGTATCCTGGAAGGATATTGACCTCATTCCGTCAGTAGAGGATGCCTGGTTGTTCTTTAAAAGTGCTTTCCTCACCATCTTAAATAAGCATGCCCCATTCAAAAAAATGTAGAACCAGAACCCCATTTCTCCTTCACCCAAATCCAGATAGCTGATGTTCTGAAAGAGCTGCAAAATCTGGACCCCTACAAATCAGCTGGGCTAGAAAATCTGGACCCTCTCTTCCTAAAATTATACGCAGAAATTGTTGCAACCCCCATTACTAGCTTGTTCAACCTCTCTTTCGTATCGTCAGATCCCCAAAGATTGGAAAGCTGCCGCGGTCATCCCCATCTTCGAAAGGGGGAGACACTCTAGACCCAAACTGCTACAGACCTATATCTATCTTACCCTGCCTTTATAAGGTCTTCCAAAGCCAAGTTAACAAACAGATCACCGACCATTTCGAATCCCACCGTACCTTCTCCGCTATGCAATCTGGTTTCCGAGCTGGTCACGGGTGCACTCCTCAGCCATGCTCAAGGTCCTAAACGATATCATAACCGCCATCGATAAGAGACAATTCATCGAGCTGGCCAAGGCTTTCGGCTCTGTCAATCACCATATTCTTATCGGCAGACTCAACAGCCTTGGTTTCTCAAATGAATGCCTAGCCTGGTTCACAAACTACTTCTCTGACAGAGTTCAGTGTGTCAAATCCTGTTGTCTGAACCTCTGGCAGTCTCTATGGGGGTGCCACAGGGTTCAATCCTCGGGTCAACTCTTCTCTGTATACATCAATGATGTCGCTCTCGCTGCTGGTGATTCTCTGATCCACCTCTACGCAGACGACACCATTCTGTATACTTCTGGCCCTTCTTTGGACACTTAACTAAACTCCAGACGAGCTTCAATGCCATACAACTCTCCTTCCGTGGCCTCCAACTGCTCTTAAATGCAAGCAAAACTAAATGCATGCTCTTCAACCGACCGCTGCCCACACCTACCCACCCGTCCAGCTATTCTGGACGGTTCGGACTTAGAATATGTGGACAACTAAAAATACCTAGGTGTCTGGTTAGACTGTAAACTCTCCTTCCAGACTCACATTAATCATCTCCAATCCAAAATGAAATCTAGAATCGGCTTCCTATTTCGCAACAAAGCATCCTTCACTCATGCTGCCAAACATACCCTAGTAAAACTGACGATCCTACCGATCCTTGACTTCGGCGATGTCATTTACAAAATAGCCTCCAACACTCTACTCAGCAAACTGGATGTAGTCTATCACAGTGCCATCCATTTTGTCACCAAAGCCCCATATACTACCCACCACTGCGACCTGTATGCTCTCGTTGACTGGCCCTCACTTCATATCCGTCGCCAAACCCACTGGCTCCAGGTCATCTATAAGTCTTCGCTAGGTAAAGCCCCGCCTTATCTCAGCTCAATGGTCACCATAGCAGCACCCACCCCGCAGCACACGCTCCAGCAGGTATATTTCACTGGTCACCCCTAAAGCCAATTCCTCCTTCGGGTGCCTTTCCTTCCAGTTCTCTGCTGCCAATGACTGGAACGAACTGCAAAAATCACTGAAGCTGGAAACTCATATCTCCCTCACTTGCTTTAAGCATCAGCTGTCAGAGCAGCTCACAGATCACTGCACCTGTACATAGCCCATCCAACTACCTCATCACCATATTGTTATTTATTTTGCTCCTTTGCACCCCAGTACCGCTACTTGCACAATCATCTTCTGCACATCTATCACCCCAGTGTTTAATTTGCCATACTGTAATAATTTCGCCACTATGGCCTATTTATTGCCTCACCCCCCTTATCCTACCTCATTTGCACACACTGTATATAGACTTTCTCTATTGTATTATTGACTGTATGTTTGTTTATTCCATGTGTAACCTGTGTTGTTGTTTGTGTCGCACTGCTTTGCTATATCTTGCCCAGGTCGCAGTTGTAAATGAGAACTTGTTCTCAACTAGCCTACCTGATTAAATAAAAGGTGAAATACTTTTTTTATTTTTTATGACCCAGGGCATTGATATAACATTACTCAGATGCACAAAAACAATAACATTCAAAATGGGTGAACCTTTCCTTTAAGGGTTATTATTACAGTACATTCCAAATGTATAATTTAATGGTTCTCTCTCAAGCAGTCAGAAAGTCACTCAAGATGTACTCTTCTGCTTGACCCACTTACATGTTTCTGTGCAACTCTGAAGAACTGCGCCACGTCACGGACCACATTTCCAAAGTTGTCGTAAGTGCGCACGTAGGGCCTTATCCATGAGGGTAGCTGGGCACGTGCGTCTGTGCTTTTGAACCTGGAGGAAATAGCCAACGGACACTATAGAGTTGCATGATAGGAAAAACTCGTAACACTATAACGTTCAGTAATAAATAATTTAAGGCATTTACAAACAGTTTGTTCACCATTTATAACTCATTACTACCACATTGGAAAAGGTTGGTAAGCTACTGCTTATTCTTTATCATTCATATGATTTAAGCCATTTTGACACCTTAAGAGTATCAGGTACTGCTGGAATGTCTACCAATGTCCATCTTTTGTGAGAAATTACACTGGTCACTCAAAACATTTATAAAGTATAGCCTAGATAGCCCTCACTTTATATTAGGAACCACAAAAACACTTAACTAATGATTAGTAAACAGTTTAAAAAAGGACCTATATTAAACATCTTATGAATTATTTATGAATAAAAGTTGTGAATAACTAGCTTACTAACATTTACAAATGGGAGAAATGGTGAGCAAACTTTAAATGCCTTATAATTGGTTTATTACTGACTGTTATTAGAAAGTGTTACCAAAACTGTGTAAGGGTCGGTCTGACGATACTGACAGAGACACTAGATCGAATAATCCACCCTTACAACAGAACAACGTAAACAGAAGTTCTATTCAGTGTCAATGTTGAATAGAGACAGACATGGTTGACTCTATTGAAAAAATAACTACTGTTGGATTCGGGGTAAACTTTGAACATTGATATACTAGAGACATGATAGATCAGAAGCAGAAGGATAAGGCATAAAGGAGTGTAAGAGACTAGTTTTTACATCAGAAGTTAAAGGGCATCTTTAGGAGACAGTGGCTGTGGAATGTGCTGGGTGGACGGGAGTAAGTCACGGGAGTGCGATAGGGGATACGGGTGGAGAGCTTTGGATTAGACATCAAGGGGGTTGAGGTCAGGTCAGCTTAAGAACAAGTGTATCTTTAATTCTATGTAAAACATGTATCTTCATCAAAGTTTATGATGAGCATTTCTGTTATTTGACGTGGCTCTCTGCAATTTCTCCGGATATTTTGGAGGCATTTCTGAACATGGCGCCAATGTAAACAGAGGTTTTTGGATATAAATATGAACTTAATCGAACAAGACATATATGTATTGTGTAATTTGAAGTCCTATGAGTGTCATCTGATGAAGATCATCAAAGGTTAGCGATTAATTTTATCTCTATTTGTGCTATTTGTGGCTCCTCTCTTTGGCTGGAAATATGGCTGAATTTTTCTTTGAGTTGGTGGTGACCTAACATAATCGTTTGTGGTGCTTTCGCTGAAAAGCCTATTTGAAATCGGACACTTTGGTGGGATTACAAGATTACCTTTAAAATGGTATAAGACACATGTATGTTTGAGGAATTTGAATTATGAGATTTCTGTTGTTTGAATTTGGCGCCCTGCACTTTCACTGTTGTCATATCGATCCCGTTACCGGGATTGCAGCCATAAGGAAGACAGAACGGAAGACATGCAAAGAGGCAGTGAGTTTGAAGGTAAGCCTTTAAAATACATCCACAGGTACACCTCCTATTGACTCAAATGATGTCAATTAGCCTATCAGAAGCTTCTAAAGCCATGATATCATTTTCTGGACCTGTTTAAAGGCACAGTCAACTTAGTTTATGTAAACTTCTGACCCACTGGAATTGTGATACAGTGAATTATAAGTGAAATGTCTGTAAACAATTGTTGGAAAAATTACAAAGTAGAAGTCCTAACCGACTTGCCAAAACTATAGTTTGTTAACAAGAAATGTATTGAGTGGTTGAAAAACAAGTTTTAATGACTCCAACCTAAGTGCATGTAAACTTCCGACTTCAACTGTACCCGATGATCACCTGAAATGACCAGCATACAATACTGACCTGTGGTCGCACAAGAAGATAGCCCCGTAGTCATCACGGTGGCGAATGACTCTTCCAATAGCTTGGTTCACTGCCCTGGACGCCTGCTGTCGATACCAGTTCTGCCCCGACAGGTACTACAGACACACACGGAAAGGCAGAGAAAAACACATATTAACTAGATGTCCAACTTCTTAGTGCATGAACATCTTTGCCAAAAATATGTTTTAAAGTATATGTTTTGTTTTTAGTGAAAAAAAATGTGAATTGACATGAACTTCACTTCTGTAAGGGTACCTATTAGTGAAGCCCTAATAAATCCTGTAATATATCATCAGTCAGACGACCAGCGAAGGGGCTTCCTCCATACCTGCACCCCGGGTGTCTTCTTCCTGCACATCTCGTCCAGGTACTGCATCTTCAGAATGACCCGGGGGTCCATGCGGGGCGGGAACGGGAGGCCAGTGATTATGACCCCTCGGCCATACGTGTCAGCAAAATCCAGCCCCTCGCTGGCCTGGCAGAGGTACAAGGAAACCAATCAAGGCACACAGAAAATACCATGTATGGGCTTAAGATGAATTCAGAGTGATGTCTCCATGCGTTGTCAAAATTGTAGCAACCTTAACCTAATACTTAGCGACCTCGTTAAGAGGTTTGGATATCTTGCCGTGACAGCTGAGGTAGTGGTCAATTTCACTTTGAGTCAAAATGCAATCCGAGATCTACCGCTCAGATTTTTTTTGTATTTTAAACATGACTTAAAAAAACAGAAGCCTATGCAACATTAACAACATTAACCTTTTACAGTTCTAGAACAACGAGGTTTGTGCAGTAGGGTTGGCCCAATAGATTACTGCATATTGGATATGCTTGAATTGACCTGCCAATGTTGTTCTTCTCAGACCATTTCAAAATAATATTTCAAAACTTGAGGTATGATCACACCAGTAATAGATCAGTTGTTGTAGTACTTGTGAAGCACAGCTGAGTGAGCATAAAATTGACGATTGAAAATATATTATCCAAAAAAAAATTCTCCACTGGTCTGACAGTGCTTGAATCTAATGGTCAGTCTCAACGGAGGGAGGTAGAGAGCAGCCCCCTCCCTCCACTGAGACTGAACAAAAAGGGGACAACATCTTCCAACTAATTGTGAAACGAGTCGCACTGCATTATGTCTGCTTTTTTCATTTTCTACATTGGTATCAGAAGTGGGATGGCACCCGTGAGGCCATCAGAGGGCCATGTGAAACTCAGGGACTTGGTATAGAGAGGCGCGGGGAACGCTTCCCCGAAAGAAGGGGTAGTGGATGTGTGACCTCGTCAAGCGGTTTGGATCTCTTGGCGTAACAGCTAAGGTGTTGGGTTGATAGTCACTGGACACGGGTTCAAGTCCCGATCAGCGGTACCCCCCGAATTTGCTACAAGATATTTATGTCAAAAGGCTTAAACAATATTTTTTATAAGGTTTCTGTTCACAAGAAGTAGATTACCCAATGAAATGATTACGACGGGAAACACTCCAGGAACAAATGTAAGTACATTATTTGTTTTAATTCAAACTCAAAACAAAACAGCAGCCAGTGCTTGAGAGGATGCAATGGGCAAAACTGGTTGAAATTAAGTCATAATGAGGTCATACTGTATCAACCAGTTTCTGGTTGTATAGACACCATTTCAAATATATCTCTCTACTGCGAAATGGTTCTCAAACAATGCAGTATTTTTCAGGTATGAGCAATGCCTAGAACTCGGAGGCATGTGTGCAGGTTTTTCCTAATTTTTTTTACACAATACAAACAGACAACGACATCATACCCGCCCAGACAAATTCTCACCCCTATCTCCAGTAACTGCAATTGTCTCTGCTACATCCTCAAATTGCATTACTTTGTTCCTCTCCATCGCACGCGTTCTTTCAATATTGACATAATGAAGTATATGATTTTTTCCATTGTCTTAACGATGGAGAATTGGTTGATTTCCAGTTTAAGTATATATTTTTTTTATAGATAATTGACGAGAACAGTATCGTCCAGCCCATCAGATATCTTACTACACCCCAGTAGCGGTGTTTGGGAAGAAAACGTTTTTCTTTTCTTTTTTATCACTCGGAAAGCAAAGCCAAGGAAGAAAAATAGCCATATTACAACTTATGCATTGTGATAATTGCGTTGTTTGCTCTATAACCTGTTAGTTCATATGCTTTGCCACCGTGACATATAGACCTAAGGCAGAGACAATAAGAAGACAGAGTGGCAGAATAAATTCAACCACACCTGTGTTTCATTATAAAACCGGAGAGCAACATCTGTCCGGTTAAGTCCACAAAGCATATTGCATGTAACAAACAAGTTAGTATTTCAGAAATTTTTGGACTACTAAACTACTATTGATTTAGAGCCATGCAGAGTTAGGCTACCACAAGTCGCAAAGAAAACAGGAGCTGCCTATACTGTTCCAGCTTTAACATTTCAACATAATCAAAATCACCTATGCTTAGTCTAATACAGTGACAACTAAAAGATACCAAAAACAATCCAGTCCAATCAACATAAGCTAAATACATTGGAAAAAGAATAAAACGCAACTTGAAAACTATTTCTAAATATTTTACCGAATTACAGTTCATATAAAGAAATCAGTCAATTGAAATAAATTCCTTAGGCCCTAATCTATGGATTTTACATGACTGGGAATACAGATATGCATGTGTTGGTCACAGACACCTTCAAAATAAGGTAGGGGCGTGGAACAGAAAACCAGTCAGTATCTGGTGTGACCACCATTTGCCTCATGCGGTGCGACATCTCCTTAGATGTCATCAGGCTGTTGATTGTGACCTGTGGAATGTCGTCCCACTCTTCAATGGCTATGTGAAATTGCTGGATATTTGCGGTAACTGGAACACGCTGTCGTACACGTCGATCCAGAGCATCCCAAACATGCTCAACGGGTGACATGTCTGGTGAGTATGCAGGCCATGGAAGAACTGTGACATTTCAGCTTCCAGGAATTGTTTACAGATCTTTCTGACGTGGGGCTGTGCATTATCATGCTGAAACATGTGATGGCGGCGGATGAATGGCACAACAATAGGCCTCCGGATCTCATCACGGTATCTCTGTGCATTCAAATTGCCATCGATAAAATGCAATTGTGTTCATTGACCGTAGCTTATTCCTTTCAATGAAGAGCACACTTCTCCAACGTGCCAGTGGCCATTGAAGGTGAGCATTTGCTCACTGAAGTCCGTTACGACACTGAACTGCAGTATGGTCAAGACCCTGGTCAGAACGACAAGCCCTGAGACGGTTTATAACAGTTTGTGCAGAAATTCTTTGGTTGTGCAAACCCAGTTTCATCAGCTGTCCTGGTGGCTGGTCTCAGACGATCCCGCTGGTGAAGAAGCCGGATGTGGAGATCCTGGGCTGGCATGATTACACGTGATCTGCGGCTGTGAGGAGGGTTGAACGATGTTGGTGGCGGCTTATGGTAGAGAAATTAACATTAAATTCTCTGACAAGAGCTCTGGTAGACATTCCTGAGGTCATCATGCCAATTGCAATGCAACACCTGTGAGGTGTTTGGATTATCTTGGCAAAGCAGAAATGCTCATAAACAGGAATATAAACACATTTTAGAGAAAGAAGCTTTTCGTGCATATGGAAAATGTTTGGGGTATTTTATTTCACCTCATAAAACATGGGACCAACACTTTACATTATTGCATTAATATTTGTGTGTGTTTGGGTGCTTGCAAGTAGAAAAAAACATGTTGACTCACCCTACCTGTAGAGAACCACCAATGGCATCCTCTTCTTTCATGTTGCCAAAATGGTATATGAATCAGTCATAAAGTAGCCTACACTCTTTTAGTTTTTGTTGTCCTAGGCTACCTGGCTTAAATTCTTGCTACCTAGCCTAACTTCCTTTCAGAGGCAACAATAGCCTACTACATTTAGCTACATATTGAACTTCCGGCAAGGGGCACAATGTATGAATTTATGGTTAGATCAGAATCGGCGTAATAATCATTGATTGGCCAGCACGGAGAATTAAATAAAACCACAAGTCCAAACCCCTATCTCCATTCAGGACTAATTTTGGAAAGGGACAATTTTAGCTAGGTAGCCAGCCACCAGAGCTCAGAAGTGAAAATATAATAAAAATTCTGTCAATGACGTTTGGTTTTTGTTGTGATTGGTGTGGAAAAGGCAAATCGAAACTGGCTTCCCTAAACTTTTTTTGGGGTGTGCCAGGACCATTCACAGTTGAGCTCGTTTAGTTCAACGCTGATTGGCTATTATTTAATTTTATTATCAAGGGAGGCCAAATGCTCGCTGGCTTCCATTGCGGCAACAATTTCACTCTTTTTGACCAGACAGAATCAGATAGATGGGCTACACATAAAGAGACAGAGGGGCGCTGTTTCGCTTGCTCGGATGCTTTCTCCTGCGAGATACATTCAGCCTCTTGCGAATTAAAGGGTAAATTATGAAACACAGAGACGAAAGATATAAAATAATGTGTTTATTTTTTTCTTTGAATTGTTTCAGGAAGCCTGGCTTCCCTTGACATCCATGAATGCATGCCACTGATGCACCCTTATATGGAATGTCTTGAAATATGCAGACAAAGATTGAAAGTAAATTTAGATTGTAATACTTCTGACAGTCAACTTTCTAATTCTACACATAACTTTTGGACTTTAAAGCATTCCCAGAAAATGACTCTGTCGTTGTGCTGTAGAATGTGTTAATTTGGTCACGTATAATAGTGTGCTGTTTTTCCAATGAGGCCTGGTGACATTCTGCTTTGCCAAAATCAGGAACTGCTATGTTGACATTAAAAATGAGGTAGCATGCTATGTTTCCCTAACATGACGATGTTAGGTCATGGAGGGTAAACAGTGACCTTTTGGTAGAAGTGATTTACAGTATGTGAGTGGGCGACTATCTTAACCAGTAAGTGCTATAAAGCCATCAGAGCAGAGGAAGTACTTCAGGCAAGGATATGGGGAAGACAGACTGACCATGACAAACAAACAGGTCTTACCTTTCCCCGACAGACCGCAAAGAAGCTGCCCCCTTTAGATTTCGAGTCATTGACTTTGTCATAATAACCATCAATTATCTAGACAAAAGGGAAATGGTATGGGTTAAGTTAGCTTCGCTGTACTAAAGATAGTGCAGGAGAAACATTCCCATGATGACTGTCATTTACTGTTACGGTCACGAAACTGCAGGTAGTGACAGAGTACATGCAGCATTTTAAATGGGAATGTCTGCAGCACTGACCTCCGTGAACATCCCCTTTCCCCTGGGCTCTACAAACATGGGCTTTATGTTTTCAATGCGGTCGGCATGCCCGTTTGCCTGGGAAAAAAGCAGGCATAGAAGAGCATGGTATTATATTAAGTAAGACCAGAGGATTCTCATCACAGGCTCAGCATCAATAAAGAAGCAGGAGGATCCCCTACACACGCAGTGCCTTCGGAAAGCATTCAGACCTTTACTTTTCCCACATTTTGTTACGTTACAGCCTTATTCTAAAATTGGTAAATTGTCCCCCCCCCTCAATCTACTCACAATCGCCCATGACAAAGCAAAAACAGGTTTATTAATGTTTGCTAATTTATTTATTTGAAAAAATGAAATCACAGTCACATAAGTATTCAGACCCTTTACTCAGTACTTTGTTGAAGCACTTTTGGCAGCGATTACAGCATCAAGTCTTCTTGAGTATGACTTTACAAGCTTGGTACATCTGTATTTGGGGAGTGTCTCCCATTCTCCTCTGAAGATCCTCTCAAGCAGTGTCAGGTTGGATGGGAAACGTTGCTGCACAGCTATTTTCAGGTCTCTCCAGAGATGTCCGGGCTCTGGCTGGGCCATTCAAGGACATTCAGATACTTGTCCAGAAGCCACTCCTGCGTTGTCTTGGCTGTGTGCTTAGGGTCGTTGTCCTGTTGGAAGGTGAACCTTCGCCTTCCAACAGTTCTCCCATCTCCACAGAGGAACTCCAGAGCTCTGTCAGAGTGACCATCGGGTTCTTGGTCACCTCCCTGACCAAGGCCCTTCTCACCCGATTGCTCAGTTTGGCCAGGAGGACAGCTCTAGGAAGACTCTTGGTGGTTCCAAACTTCTTCCATTTATGAATGATGAAGGCCACTGTTCTTGAGGTCCTTCAATGGTGCAGACAATTTTTGGTACCCTTCCCCAGATCTGTGCCTCGACACTCGGAGCTCTATGGACAATTCCTTCGACCTCATGGCTTGGTTTTTGCTCTGAAATGTATTTTCAACTGTGGGACAGTATATAGACGTGTGTGCGCGCCTTCCCAAATCATGTACAATCAATTGAATTTACCACAGGTGGATTTCAATCAAGTTGTAGAAACATCTCAAGGATGACCAATGGAAATAGGATGCACCCGAGCTCAATTTCAAGTCTCATAGCAAAGGGTCTGAGTACTTATGTAAATAAGGTATCCGTTTTATTTTTAATAAATTAGCAAAACAATTGTCATTATGGGGTATCGTGTGTAGATTGCTGAGGATTTTTTTATTTAATCAATTTTAGAATAAGGCTGTAACATAACAAATTGTGGAACAAGTCAAGGGGTCTGAATACTTTCCGAAGGCACTGGATAAGGTCTTTAAATTATGATTCATCACACCGCATGTTCTCAGCCGTCTAGGCAACATACACTGCTTTGGATCTGGTCCTATGCCTGCTCCAGCGTTGAATTTCTGCATTACGGTGACGTCATTTTCCAGACCTTGCATCCACGCAGTTACCAACACATGGCAACGACTGTTGCCATGTGTAGGTAACCATAGAAGTGTAAAGTCTGCATCAGCACATACTGTACGCATACAAGGCTACCTCTACATCAGGCCTTGGTTCAATTCAACACAAACTCATTCGCTGCAGGAAATGGATTGATATTCAGATCCTAACCTAAAAAGTACTTTCATAGAAAAAGTTATCAACGTATGGGTGGAATTTCAAAAAAGTTGCTGAATTGAGGGTGTTCAAATGGTGACAACCTCTCTTCTGAGGGATCCCTGAGCTGCACTCACCCTCCAGAACTCCAGAGTCTTGTCCATCACAGGGTAAGAGGGGAAGAACACCAGCAAACCGTGAGGGACAACGCGGCCCAGATTCACTGCAGAAAGAAAAAAGAGAAAGAATGAGAATTTAGGTAATTTAGTAGAATGGGTTGTCTCCAGTATGTTTCTCGAGCCAATGCTCTCTAGCATTAGAGCAATGCCTGGAAGTCTAGTGAAACTACCTTTAACTTCCTTCATACTGGACACAGAGAAACAAATGGTATCCACGAGTTCATCTGACTTAGGTGAAGTAGATAACGGGCATCATTGCTAAAATTCAGTAGTATCCCTTTAATATACCCCTCCCCCGATGACAATTTGCCACTGGAGGTCAATCTCAAGGTCCTTGTATATCTCTGTAATGAGTGATTTTCAAGGTGTTTACACCAATGACATAACATTTAAGGATACACATTACACTAGTAAAAAATATATATTTTAATAGCATTTGTTTTTATTAATCAATACATTAAATACTTTTGTTCACTTTGGACCATTGACATTTTTTTTAAAGATACCTCTAAATCCCCAAAACATCTCACGACAACTCTACACATCACTACTGAGACAAGTCAATTTGATTACCCCAAGTACTTTAAACAATGCACAAATAACATTTTGCAGTATAAAAAGGACTGGCATTATGTTTTAACATTGATGAACACTGCAATATATACAAAAACAGTTATGATGTGTAACTAGTTTCTCTCATGGTTGCAAAGGCAAGATACACAAATGCCACCGCAAATCAAGAACAACGGACAGATATTAATTTGTAGGATATATTCATCTTACCAACAGTGTTCCCTAAAGATGCCATGTTTTCAGGGACAAACCTTTGAAACAAATAGTGAATGTGTGTTAATTAAGCTAAAATTATCATATATACATACAATGCCTTCGGAAAGTATTCAGACCCCTTGACTTTTCCCACATTTTGTTACGTTACAGCCTTATTCTAAAGTGGATAAAAAATAAAATAGTCTACACACAATAATCCATAATGACAAAGCGAAAACAGTTGTTTTTTTGGAAATTGTTGCAAAATTATATAAAAAAACAAAAACAGAAATAGGTTATTTACTTAAGTATTCAGACCGTTTGCTATGAGACTTGAAATTGAGCTCAGGTGCATCCTGTTTCCATTGATCATCCTTGAGATGTTTCTACAACTTGGAGTCCACCTGCAGTAAATTCAATTGATTGGACATGATTTGGAAAGGCACACACGGGTCTATAGATGGTCCCACAGTTGAAAGTGCATGTTAGAGCAAAAATCAAGCCATGAGTTCAAAGGAATTGTCTGGGGAAGGGTATCAAAATATTTCTGTAGCATTGAAGGTCCCCAAGAACACAGTGGTCTCTATCATTCTTAAATGGAAAAAGTTTGGAACCACCAAGACTCTTCCCAGAGCTGGCCGCCTGGCCAAACTGAGCAATCGGGAGAACAGGCCTTGGTCAGGGAGGTGACCAAGAACCCGATGCTCACTCTGACAGAGCTCTAGAGTTCCTCTGTGGAGATGGGACAACCTTCCAGAAGGACAAACATCTCTGCAGCACTCCATGAATCAGGCCTTATTGGTAGAGTGGCCAGATGGAAGTCACTCCTCAGTAAAAAGGCACATGACAGTCCGCTTGGAGTTTGCCAACAGGCACCTAAAGACTCTCAGACCATGAGAAACAAGATTCTCTGGTCTGATGAAACTAAGATTGAACTCTTTGGCCTGAATGCCAAGCTTCACGTCTAGAGAAAACCTGACAGCATCATGCTGTGGGGATGTTTTTCAGCGGCGGGGACTGGGAGACTAGTCAGGATTGAGGCAAAGATGAACGGAGCAAAGTACAGAGATCCTTGATGAAAAGCACTCTGGAGCAGGTTAGGACCTCAGACTGGGGCGAAGGTTCACCTTCCAACAGGACAACAACCCTAAGCACACAGCCAAGACAACGCAGGAGTGGCTTCAGGACAAGTCTCTGAAAGTCCTTGATTGGCCCAGCCAGAGCCTGGACTTGAACCTGATCGAACATCTCTGGAGACCTGAAAATAGCAGTGCAGCAACGCTCCCCATCCAACCTGACAGAGCTTGAGAAGATCTGCAGAGAAGAATGGGAGAAACTTCCCAAATACAGGTGTGCCAAGCTTGTAGCGTCATACCCAAGAAGACTTGATGCTGTAATCGCCGCCAAAAGTGCATCAACAATGTACTGAGTAAAGGGTCTGAATACGTATGTGAATGTGATATTTACGTTTTTATTTTTGATAAATGATCGTACATTTCTAAAAACCTGTTTTTGCTTTGTCATTATGGGGTATTGTGTGTAGATTGAGGAGTGAATTTTTAAATATATTTTAGAAAAAGGCTGTAATGTAACAAAATGTGGGAAAAGTCAAGGGCGTCTGAATAGTTTCCAAAGGCACTGTATAATCACCCCAGAGAGGGTAATCACAGCGGTGGAGGTGCCCACCTGCGGTCAAATGCTGAGCTGAGCTGCACGCTGTCTGGACCGCGGTCAATTATGCTGACAAAGATCTGATCATGCTGAATCACATGGGGGTTCTCCAGGCATACTGGAAAGGGACTGTGGGGGCAAGGGGTCAAGAGAAGAAGTGAAACCCAAAAAAGGAAACCAACGGTCAGTAGAAAACACTAAAAACAGAACTGTCTCTTATGTTATGGACAAGAGCATCTGCTAAATGACAAGACAAGTATGTGATGAACAAAGTTGATGGCTAATTTCCTGTTATAGCTTTTTTCCTCTGTGTGTTTGTATGTACAGTGGGGAGAACAAGTATTTGATACACTGCCGATTTTGCAGGTTTTCCTACTTACAAAGCATGTAGAGGTCTGTAATTTTTATCATAGGTACACTTCAACTATGAGAGACGGAATCTAAAACAAAAATCCAGAAAATCACATTGTATGATTTTTAAGTAATTAATTTGCATTTTATTGCATGACATAAGTATTTGATCACCTACCAACCAGTAAGAATTCCGGCTCTCACAGACCTGTTAGTTTTTCTTTAAGAAGCCCTCCTGTTCTCCACTCATTACCTGTATTAACTGCACCTCTTTGAACTCGTTACCTGTATAAAAGACACCTGTCCACAACCTCAATCAAACAGACTCCAACCTCTCCACAATGGCCAAGACCAGAGAGCTGTGTAAGGATATCAGGGTTAAATTGTAGACCTGCACAAGGCTGGGATGGGCTACAGGACAATAGGCAAGCAGCTTGGTGAGAAGGCAACAACTGTTGGCGCAATTATTAGAAAATGGAAGAAGTTCAAGATGATGGTCAATCACCCTCGGTCTGGGGCTCCATGCAAGATCTCACCTCGTGGGGCATCAATGATCATGAGGAAGGTGAGGGATCAGCCAGAACTACACGGCAGGACCTGGTCAATGACCTGAAGAGAGCTGGGACCACAGTCTCAAAGAAAACCATTAGTAACACACTACGCCGTCATGGATTAAAATCCTGCAGCGCACGCAAGGTCCCCCTGCTCAAGCCAGCGCATGTCCAGGCCCGTCTGAAGTTTGCCAATGACCATCTGGATGATCCAGAGGAGGAATGGGAGAAGGTCATGTGGTCTGTTGAGACAAAAATAGAGCTTTTTGGTCTAAACTCCACTCGCCGTGTTTGGAGGAAGAAGAAGGATGAGTACAACCCCAAGATCACCATCCCAACCGTGAAGCATGGAGGTGGAAACATCATTCTTTGGGGATGCTTTTCTGTAAAGGGGACAGGACGACTGCACCGTATTGAGGGGAGGATGGATGGGGCCATGTATCGCGAGATCTTGGCCAACAACCTCCTTCCCTCAGTAAGAGCATTGAAGATGGGTCGTGGCTGGGTCTTCCAGCATGACAACGACCCGAAACACACAGCCAGGGCAACTAAGGAGTGGCTCCATAAGAAGCATCTCAAGGTCCTGGAGTGGCCTAGCCAGTCTCCAGACCTGAACCCAATAGAAAATCTTTGGAGGGAGCTGAAAGTCCGTATTGCCCAGCGACAGCCCCGAAACCTGAAGGATCTGGAGAAGGTCTGTATGGAGGAGTGGGCCAAAATCCCTGCTGCAGTGTGTGCAAACCTGGTCAAGAACTACAGGAAACGTATGATCTCTGTAATTGCAAACAAAGGTTTCTGTACCAAATATTAAGTTCTGCTTTTCTGATGTATCAAATACTTATGTCATGCAATAAAATGCAAATTAATTACTTAAAAATCATACAATGTGATTTTCTGGATTTTTGTTTTAGATTCCGTCTCTCACAGTTGAAGTGTACCTATGATAAAAATGACAGACCTCTACATGCTTTGTAAGTAGGAAAACCTGCAAAATCGGCAGTGTATCAAATACTTGTTCTCCCCACTGTATGTGTGTGGTTGACAAATGACACACTCACATTTGCATTTCGGAGGTGAACGAGGACAGAGGGGAGAGGGTACCGCTGGTGAGGATGATGCTGCGCACGCCCTGCCTCACCAGCTCCTGCATGCTGAACCCAGGCGAGAAGCACCAGTAACTCAGAACATTTCCTGGAATACACCACCAGAAAACATTACATCACCACTGGTTTCTTAAAATCGTAAAACACCATGGTACATCATTCAACCAGGGAACTCGGTCCAAACATGAGCGCAGATGTCCATAATACACTCTGTCTAGCTCAGTTGCCTGCAGACAGATTTTGGATAGAGAATGGCCAAGCAACACTGCCTCTAGCTAGATCTAAAGTGACCGGTTGATTCAGATTTTCTTCAAGGAGGAGAGCAGTGGACTTCTGTTCTATAATGTACAGGGATCTCAATGTCAACCTGTAGTACAAGGGCCTTTATTCTCAAATCGCCTCAGAGTAGGAGTGCTGATCACTGAGACGCTTGGTACATAAAGCCCCAGGTTCCCCGTCAATATAATCTTATTCATTATGATCTAAAAGGCCAAACTGATCATAAATCAGCACTCCTACACTGACACGCTTTGTGAATACAGACTGAGATCTCAGTGTTCAAAATACATACATGAAACACCCTGTTTCCATTAGATACAGTGCCTTCTAGGGTAGGGCGATGTCTGGCATGATATTGTCCCATCAACCTGTCCAAACATCACTGATACGCAATTGTATCGTCTATGTAGTTATTTATTTTTACCTGGGGCGCGTCGTTGTGTTGCCTAGCAATGCAGTAAACAATCTGTAATGCAGCCTGTGTCATGCACAAACCACCGATGAAAGTCTAATCATTAGACTACAATGTGGAAATCTTACCAATATTGTATTTTCTTGTGTGCAAATTAATAAACATAAATCATATTGTGATATATGGTACCGCTAACTTTGAATGGTGATTTGGAACCCAACGTTGTAGGCCTACAGTGTGACACGAGACCCTTTCAAATGGTGATTTCAGACGATTTCAACTGAGAGCACATGTTCACCATAGAAGACATCACTGGCCAGTCTTCTTGGGAGAGCTAATTAGTGTAATTTGTAGCCTATCCAAATGTGGGTTATTCTTTTTATAGGCGACATACATTTTTTCTTCCCGGTTATTGAAAGTGCTGCTGTGAGAACTTATGTAACACCTGTTGCGCAATTCAGGGATATGAATAAACACTTCCACAATCATATAAATATCTGTTTAGAAGTTTAACTTGTACATGTAACGTTTACTGCAAACTTTATTTAATACAATTTGTATTTAGTGTAGGGCTATATTATTGGCTGTTGGTTTGCAAGGATTTTCCTGCAGCACACAACTTGTTTTTCATAAAGCTTTGGTCAGGTGGAAGCCAGAAACTTATAAGGTTTGTCTAAACTTCCCATTCAATTATTCTATATTGCAATTGTTGGTTGTCTCGCTCGCTCTCATTACCATATCATGTTTTTATTCACAAACATAACTTTCTAAGATAAAACTCTGTTACTGGCCTCCTAGATCCATTTTAAAGTTAATCATGAAAAATATGCTTAGACCAACATGTCACATTCAAATAAAATGGCGATTGGGACAAAAATGGGAAATTAAGCTTTGAAAAAAAACAAGCCAGATTAAAAAGGAGTGTCTGCTACAAAAGGCCCATGATCATCCGACATTGGAGGTGAGCGAGATAAATGTCATCTGACATTTTGCACAGCTTTTGGCACTCTCCGCTCCATCTACATACATTGTAGGCCTACTCTTACATTATGTTAATAGTAGGCTAAGTCTTTCATTTGCCATTGAAAAAGGCAATGGCAAATGGGAATAGGAAGGTGAATTGGCGTGTCCCCGGCTGTGAGGTCACTATTGTGCACTGCTCGACTCCAGCGGTGCCAGTCATGTACAAATAGGTTAAAATATCGTAGATAAAAAATATAAATATATAAAAACTATCGTCTGTTACATCACAATGTCGTTACCATCAACGGTGTGTCTCAAAGGGTTGGCCGATATTATATCGTAATATCGCCCAATGCCAGTGCCTTCAGAAAGTATTCATACCCGTTGAATTATTCAACATTTTGTTGTGTTACAGCCTGCTTTCAAAATGGATTGAATGGAGAGAGAAACATTCTCACCCATCTACACACAATACCCCATAATGACAAAGGGAAAACATGTTTTTAGAAATGTTAGAAACATTTATTTTAAATGAAATCCTTTGTAGAAGCACCTTTGGCGGCGATTACAGCTTTAAGTCATCTTGTATGTGTACGTCTGTATCAGCTTTGCACAACTGGATTGGGGGACTTTCTCCCAATCTTTCTTGCAGATTTTCTCAAGCTCGGTTAAATTAGATGGGGAGCGGTGGTGAACAGCAATCTTCAAGTCTTCCCACAGATTTTCAATGGGACTCAAGTCTGGGCTTTTCAATGGGACTCAAGTCTGGGCTTTGGCTGGGCCACTCAAGGAGATTCACATTCTTGTTCTGAATCTTCGCTCCAGTCTAAGGTTGTTTGCACTCTGAAGCAGGTTCTCATCAAGGATTTGCCTGTATTTGATTCCATTCATTGTTCCCTCTATCCTTACCAGTCTCCCAGTCCCTGTCTCTAAAAAGCATCCCCATAGCATGATACTGCCACCACCATGCTTCACGGTTGGGATGGTATTAGACGGGTGTTGAGCTGTGCCTGGTTTTCTCCAGACAAAGTGCTTTGCATTCAGGCCAAAAGAGTAACATTTCTCTAATCAGAGACTTGTCCTTTTGGCAGGTTCTCCCATCTCAGCCAAATAACTTTTGTAGTTCTGTCATTGGGTTCTTGGTCACCTCCCTGACCAAGGTCCTTCTTGGCCGGTTGGTCAGTTTGGTTGGATGGCCAGCTCTAGGCAGAGTCTGGGTAGATCCATATTTTTTTCCATTTCCCAATGGAACTGTACGCTTGGAAACTTTCAACACTCTAGAAATGATTTATTCCCTTCCCCAGATATATGACTCAGCACAATTCTCTCTCGGAGACCTATGAACAGTTCCTTGGAGTTCATGGTATAGTTTCTGCTCTGACATGCACTGTCAACTGTGGGACCTTATAAAGACATGTGTGTTTCTTTCAAAATCATGTCCAAATAATTGAATTTGCCACAGGTGGACTCCCAAGTTGTAGTGACATCAAGGATGATCAAAGGAAATTGGATGCACCTGAGCTCAATTTGCAAAAAGGTGTGAATACCTATGTAAATGTAGTATTTCTCCATTTCATTTTCAATAAATTAGCTAATTAATATGTTTTCACTGTGTCGTTATGTGTAGATGGGTTTTTATATTTTATCCATTTCGAATTCAGGCTGTAACGAAATGTGGAATAAGTCAAGGGGTATGAATACTTTCTGAATGCACTGTAAATCATGATTGGAGGCTACCAATCAAAAGTTACAATGGAGTCCTCAAGAGGCCACCTCACAGAGATGGATCTCTAATTCAGCACTGCTTAGTGCTATACACTGTAGTCCTACGGAGTATTAACCCATTTGTCTAGGCAACTTGAGATCAGTGTTCATAGTGTTACTGTTAGAGCAGTTCATGAAAAAGCCTATGTTTATTATTTTGAAAAATAAAAAAGGATATGTATATAAAAATACTTATCTTTATGTTTTAAGAATATTTTGTTATAATGAAGGAAATATCTACCTGTGGTGGTCGGTACCGTTTAAGATGAGGGAGGACAATTATTATCACATTTTTTTTATGAGCATGACCTTATTTCTAGTACAGCATATCATTCATATTCCATTCACCCAGCTCAATGTAACATCGATATGTTTGGGCTACTACATGAGACTCAAATTTTCCCTATAGTCATCATGAGGTTGCTACAACCTAGCCTATGAATGAAAGTTTACAATGTAGGTGCACAGGTTGAGAGAAACATTTTAGTAATCAAGGTGACTGCCTTGCACACTCTTGCTGATCTAGGTTGTAATCATTAGTCCAATCATTAGAGTTTCTATTGGACAAATTCTGGTATGTTTATGGCCGTTTCGTTCTGTTTTCTTCCGTTTAAGAAATGTTTTTCTACAGAATCGGCGGAATGAATACACCCCTGATCACATGCAAACACAGCTCACTTTCATTGCAGCCAGATACAAACAGCATGATCACTTTGCTCATTGCAATTCCTTCTCACATCTACACGCTATCCTCCTCTCTCACATTTTCCCTTCACTTGTGGACTTCAGTGCACAACACATTAGCTGTCTGTGACCAGGAAAAAAAAAAACATTCCAAGTCAAACCTTCCTATCATAACTGCTACACAGCCTACATCGTTGTCACCATATTAGCTAGCTAACGTCATAGTTAGCATAGCTAATAGAACTGACGCATTAGTAAACCCACTACACTCATGCAGTAGAGTGTACAGTCCGCAAACAGTTTAGCATTTACACCGGTGGGCCTGTGGCAATAAATTAAGAAAACCAAAAGCTCAGCTTGACTTAGAAGAATTTCAGTTTTGGATAGCCATAGCCAGGTAGCTAACATAACATCTCTCTCTGAGCCGGGTGTTTGTGTAGGCTAAACTAGCTAGCTGCATTCGCTAAGTAAGTGAAAAAATAAATCTCTCTTCTCCATTTTTGAAGAAATGTATTTGTTCAACAAAGACTGACATACTGTTACCTTGTTTTTTGGAGGAAGATGAAGACCACACATCAGTATTTTGTTTTTTCTTATGATGGCTGGTGTCTTTATGGATATGGACCTGTGACAGATGATATGTGCCAAAACAGTATTAAAACCATGGTTCAAATTTACAATTCTGATTGGCATTTGTATTTCCAGATACAGATGTGAGTGACTGCAGTGCCTATTACACACCTTAAATTTAGTGGTGCTGGATTGCATGTTGAGCGGCATGTTTGCACCTTTGTTGCCCTCTTGTGTATCAACGCAGAACACCAGCTAGTGAGATAAAAGAGAAAGAACATGATACAGTATTCACATCGGACATACATTGATAGACTTAAAGCAAGGACATTGTTCCTGTTCCAATGCTTTGCATTTTGCTTTATTTCAACCACATCTCCCTTCTCTAATCCCTCTATATCATCCCCCTCTTCTTTCTTTCCCTGATCCTGTTTCTGTACTTCCCTCTGTCCCATCTGTAGGACAGGAAAGCCTCTGAAAATCATTAGGCCTGAGAAGTGCTCAACATCTTTCAATTCCAATGCATTGTTTTTACATCTGCACATTTAGTGTAAAAATGTTATTAAAAATAAATACATGAAAGGAAGAAAAAAAAACAACGCTTTAAAAGTGCACCAAACCTGAATTATGTCCGCCAATTTCTGTAATCCAGTTGTGTTCATGAATATGCCTGGTTCTGTTAATTGAAATAAACACTTATAGTATCACCGCCATCACTATGTTCAGACACTCAGCATTCGAATGACAATGTAAGGTACAGTACTAGAAAAGGGCAGTGAAAAGTGAAAGCAAATAATGGAAGGCGTAACTTAAATCCTAAGACTACAATGACTCAGGACTTCAGACAAGTGGACATATAACAGCCCAATAATAACATTTGAGAATTTTCATTGAATTAGCTTTCAAAATGTTATTTTAGATTTGAACTTGATATCACATCAGAATGGCTGAATAAAGGGTAAGCCATATGAACAGAGAGACTCACTTCCAGCCAGATATCCAGTGATCTGCTCCAGGGCTTCAAAGATGGGTGTCCTTGTGTCGAATGTGAGGTGAGCCTTCTGGAACAACTCGTAGATGAAGCTGAGAGGGATGATTTAAAAGTGTACAGAATGTGGATGAGCGCTTCTACAGTGCCTTCAGAAAGTATTCATACCCCTTGACTTATTCAACATTTTGTTGTGTTACAGCCTGAATTCTAAATGGATTAAAACAATACAAATCCTCAATCTACACCCAATAACCCATAATGACAAAGTGAAAACATGCTTTTTGAAATGTTTGCAAATTTATTGAAAAAGAAATAGAGAAATATCTCATTTACATAAGTATTCACACCCCTGAGTCAATACATGATAGAATCCCCTTTGGCAGAGATTTCAGCTGTGAGTCTTTCTGGGTAAGTCTCTAAGAGCTTTGCACAACTGGATTGTACAATATTTGCACATTCATCAAGCTCTGCTAAGTTGGTTGTTGAGAATTGCTAGACACCCATTTCCAAGTCTTGCCATAGAATTCTGCTTGAACATAAGTCAAAACTGTAACTAGGCCACTCAGGAACATTCAATGTCGTCTTGGTAAGCAACTCCAGTGTATATTTGGCTTTGTGTTTTAGGTTTTTGTGCTGCTGAAAGCTGATTTTGTCTCCCAGAGTCTATTGGAAAGCACAATGAACCAGGTTTTCCTCCAGGATTTTGCCTGCGCTTAGGTCTACACGTTGTATTCAAGACATAATGTTAATTTCTTTGCCACATTTTTTGAAGTTTTACTTTAGTGCCTTATTGCAAACAGGATGCATGTTTTAGAATATTCTGTTCATATTCTGTTGTTATTTTCACTCTGTTATTTAGCTAGCTTGTGGAGTAACTACAATGTTGATCCATCCTCAGTTTTCTATCACAGCCATTAAACTCTAATTGTTTTAAAGTCACCATTGGCTCATGGTGAAATCACTGGGTAGTTTCCTTCATTCCGGCAAATTAGTTATGAAGGACGCCTGTATCTTTGTAGTGACAGTGTATTGATACACCATCCAGTGTGATTAATAACTTCGCCATGCTCAAAGGGTTATTCAATGTCTCCCCCCCCCCCCCCCCCCATCTACCAATAGGTGCCCTTCTTTGCGAGGCATTTGTGGTTGAATCTGTGCTTAACATTCACTGCTCGACTGAGGGAACTCACAGATAATTGTTCAGTGCATTCAGAAAGTTCAGACCCCTTGACTTTTTCCACTTTGTTACGTTACAACCTTATTCTAAAAGGTGTGCCTTTCCAAATCATGTCCAATCAATTGAATTTACCACAGGTGGACTCCAATCAAGTTGTAGAAACATCTCAAGGATTATCAATGGAAACAGGATGCAAGTGAGGTCAATTTCGAGTCTCATAGCAATGGGTCTGAATACTTATGTAAATATGGTATTTGTTTTTTAATGTTAATACATTTACAAACATTTATATTTGTTTAATCCATTATAGAATAAGGCTGTAATGTAACAAAATGTGAAAAAGTCAATGGGTCTGAATACTTTCCGAAGGCACTGTAATCTCTACATAATCTCTCAGTGCCAGTCAAAAGTTTGGACACACCTACTCATGCAAGGGTTTTTGTTCTTTTTTACTATTTTCTACATTGTAGAATAATATTGAAGACATTAAAACTATGAAATAACACATATGGAATCATGTAGTAACCAAAAGTGTTAAATCAAAATATATTCTATATTTGAGATTCTTCAATGTAGCCACCCTTTGCCTTGATGACAGCTTTGCACAGTCTTGGCACTGTCGGAATAGTTACTTCTGTTTTTAATATATTCGCAAACATTTCTAAAAACCTGTTTTCGCTTTGCCATTATGGGGTAGTGTGTGTAGATGGATTAAATAAAAACATTCTCTCATCAGTTTTAGAATAAGACTAACGTATCAAAATGTGGAAAAAGTCAAGGGGTTGGAATACTTTCCCAATGCACTGTATTTAGGCTTGCTACAAAAAAAGGAGGGTTGAATACTTATTGACTCAAGACATTTCACCTTTTCATTTTTAACAAAATTCCACTTTGACATTATGGGGTGTAGGCCAGTTACATAATCTCTCAATTTAATCAATTTTAAATTCAGCCTGTAATACAACAAAATATGGAAAAAGTGAAGGGTTGTGAAAATCTTCTGACGGCACTGTAAATGCAAGCACGATGCTTTGAAGGGCATTACAAAAAAAATACACTAATGTGCATGAAGTGTAAAATGTGCTTTACCCTTCATTATCTTTGGAGATGACAGCAGTAACCAAATGCATAGCCTGTCAAGTGCTTTTGCAATGGTGCTATGAGGTGAGTTCCAAAATAAATGCACTGACTTTATCCTTAATTCTCTTTTGGGTGGTGATGACAGCCATAAGCAAAAACATCTCAATATTAATATCACGTATACCCTCTGTAAAACCCAGAAGCACACACCTTCCAGGTTTGGTGATCCCCTTGTCCGGCACGTCGTAAGAATCAATGGCCGCCTCCAGATCCAGAAGTATCTCTGCAAAACAATTTATGTAAGAAGGGAGTTGTGCAGTGCAATCTCTCAGATATTACACATTTAAACCATTGGACACATTCATTGGTGAAATCCCATGCTTCTTAAAGCAGCAATCAGCAGTAGAAACAATAACAAAGCAGTCTCCCTCACCCTGGTTTGGTAAAAGGGATGGGGCTGGAGAAATGTAACCACTCTCAAATGCATAGGGCTATAGATGCAAGATGCCATCCATATCAAAATGGTAGTTTTAACCATGTGTTGAAGCTATATAGGGGGCGGCTTGTTCTTCCCCGAGCTGACAAGGCACAAATCTGTCATTCTGCCCCTGAACAAAGGTAGTTTACCCACTGTTCCCCGGTAGGCCGTCATTGTAAATAAGAATTTGTTCTTAACTGACTTGCCTAGATAAATAAAGGTTAAATTAAAAAATATATATAGTTCTTGTTTAAAATGTTCTTTGTTTACAAACATTGGCATAAAACAAGCTTATATTTTGGGTTCTGATGGGGTACGACTAAGCTCATGAGGCATTTATAAGTTAAATTCTTCATGAATCATTGGGTACATATAATTCATTTATAAGTCCAAAAATGGATGTAGCAACTGCTGATTGGTCCTTTTAAAGATAGGAGTGTATGATGGTTGCATGACAAACATTAGGATAAAATAACTTACGTTTTATTTTAGCAATGGTGGTTATGTCCAATTTCAAACCTGGAATGAAAGAATTGTTATAGGTGGCACTTTCAAATAAAAAATATAAAAAACTGTTTCCGTTTCAAATTGAACAATGTAGTAAAATTGTCATAACAATACAATTCACACGTTACTCAATCAATGGAACCAGGAGGACACTACTTCAAAGATCTCTGGAATCATGAACGCTTGTTCTTACAATGAGTTTCCAAATTGTGTAGACAATAATTATTCTGACCCCCGTTTATGGATTCCATATTGAAGTCCTCCGAGACGTCTCCTCGCCCGGCCTCTTTGGCCTGCTCCGCTAGCAGCTTGTCCACAGCATCGATGGCTGATGCCAGGTCGTAGGGCGTGAGGTCAAAGGATGTGGACTCCTCACACATCTTCTCCTGTGGGCATTTTCAGTGGTCAGAGCAGTCAAAGGCAAAATTTACAGTGGTTCATGTTCATAAGGGTAAACAACGGAAACAGTTTCCTTTGTTTTGCAAACGAAAAGGAGTACTTTTTTTCCAAAACATCCAGGTAGTCCATCCCCGTTTGTCAGTTTTCTTCCGTTTAGTGCCTAATGGATATTTTCCTGTTCATGAGTTTTGCACAAAGTGCTAAATACCTGAAAAATGGTCTCGTAATACCTGGTAATGGTTGAACCGTAATCCGCCATGCTCAAACCTTTCTTAATGGAGGAATATATTAGGATGTTGGTGAATCATTTCTGCAGATCCTCTCAAGCTCTGTCAGGTTGGATGGGGAACGTCGCTTCACAGCTATTTTCAGGTCTCTCCAGAGATTTTAGATCGGGTTCAAGTCCGGGCTCTGGCTGGGCCACTCAAGGACATTCAGAGATTGGTCCCGAAGCCACTCCTGCAGCCGAAGCCACGTCTTGGCTGTGTGCTAACGGTCGTTGTCCTGTTGGAAGGCGAACTTTCGTCCCAGTCTGAGGTCCTGAGCGCTCTGGAGCAGGTTTTCATCAAGGACCTCTCTGTACTTTGCTCCCTTCATCTTTCTCTCGATCCTGACTAGTCGCCCAGTCCCTGTCGTTAAAAAACATGGTGCCAGTCGTCCTCCAGACATGACGCTTGGCATTTAGAAACCAATCTTGTTTTCATCAGAACAGAGAATCTTGTTTCTCATGGTCTGAGAGTCCTTTAGGTGCCTTTTGGCAAACTCCAAGCGAGCTGTCATGTGTCTTTTACTGAGGAGTGGCTTCCGTCTGGCCACTCCACAATAAAGGCCTTATTGGTGGAGAGCTGCAGAGATTGTTGTCCTTCTGGAAGGTTCTCCCATCTTCACAGAGGAACTCTGGAGCTCTGTCAGGTTGACCATCGGGTTCTTGGTTACCTCCCTGACCAAGGCCCGTTCTCCCTCGATTGCTCAATTTGGCTGGGTGGTCAGCACTAGGAAGAGTCTTGGTGGTTCCAAACTTCTTCCATTTAAGAATGATAGAGGCCACTGTTACTGGGGACCTTCAATGCTGCAGACATTTTTTGATACACAATCCTGTCTCGGAGCTCTACAGACAATTCCTTTGACCTCATGGCTTGGTTATTGCTCGGACATGCACTGTCAACTTTGGGACGGTATATAGACAGGTTTGGGCCTTTCCAAATCATGTCCAATCAATTGAATTTACCATAGGTGGACTCCAATCAAGTTGTAGAAACATCTCAATGATGATCAATCAAAGTCTCAAAGCAAAAGGGTCTGAATACTTATGTAAATTCGTTTTTTAAATGTATTTTATAAATTGGCAACAATTTTTTAAAAAAAACTGTTTTCGCTTAGTCATTATGGGTTATTGTGTGTTGATTGATGAGGAAAATGTTTTATTTAATACATTTTAGAATAAGGCTGTAACGTAACAAAATGTGGAAAAAGTGAAGGGGTCTGAATACTTTCCGAATGCACTGTATAGTACTGCAGTGGGCAATCAGAGTTGGGAGACTGAAGAGACAACAGCCAGCCACTTGGCAGCCTTCCAGATTGTTCTCAAAGTTGTAATAACTCCAAACTCCTGGACAAGCAAACCAGTTTTGCCTGAAATTAAAATGGAGACATAAGAAATAAATCAACTTGGCTGGTTCTCGTTTTTTCTTCCGACCTATAAAATGGATTGAAGTTGGGACTTTGGGGGACTAAGGGTGGCAGTGTCGACACACTATGGATGCAGATCTCGATTATTTGCCTTAGTCATGCTCGTGCTCTGCAGTTTCTATTTGTCTGGCAGTCATTTAATGGCTGCTCTTTAGTTTCACAAAAGCAGACTACAGCTACTGCCGATGATGCCTTACTGAAATAAATATTGCTCAATTCTCTATCCACACAGTCAAAAACAATAGTTGTAAAGGAAAGCCAACAGTGTGAAGATGGCTATAAAGATAATGGACATTTTTCTCACAGGGGGAGAAGCCAATCAGGGCCACGTTCAGTAGGCAAACATTGTGGATAGAAATGTACTATTTATGACAAATATGCCTCTCTGACTCTATTCATGACCATGTACCACAATGTTATAGTGCTGTGCGACGTTTGTTCTTGGTAGTTGGTTTTGGAGCATATGACTGCCGGGTTATTATTGCAAAGTCAGGGGCTCCTATTAGTGCCAGGAGGCTGGGCGCCAACAGCCTTGCGTGACTTGCACATCGTCTCCCCATGTTCTATTCCGTCCCCCACTCCGATCTGGTTGTGGTCTAAAAAGGCAGGCAGGGAGGGTGTACACTGACTGCAGTGCGGTGTGTGTGATCAGGCAGATTGCGTAACACCCAGAGGAGAGCAGGTTGTTCTCAGGCTCTCTCACGGAAGGCTGCCACACTGGCTCTGGCTGGAGTGGGTTTAATAGGACACACCAGGATAGTGTTGTTCAGTAGGGAGAAAAGGTTGTAAAAAGGCAAGGTACTACCTGAATTTGTCCAGTAATATTGTTTTGATTTTCATGTTTTACAGTGTGCTTTAGTGAACACGACCCTGAAGGTAGAGGATAGAAAATAACTGGGATAAAACAGATAAGTATTCAAATATCCTCAAATAAAAAAATGGTACATTCTGTACTGTTGACTCATGAAACATTTGATCTCAAATCCAAAATGCTGGAGTAAAGAGACAATTTAAAAGATTTAGCTTTACTTTCCAAATAAATACATAGGGGAGTGTATATTGATGAAATGTGTGGGTGGTATTTTTTGCAACTTGCAGATTTACTTATATTTTTTGCAGAACTGTGTGCACACGTTGCAATGTACCCCCATCAACATCCTCTTATTAAAAATGTATCTTCCTATTGTGCCCCGATGAAGGCATTTAGCCAAAAAAGTGCTTTGGATAATTGACTACCTTAAATATTGTATTAACATTTTCCTTTAAGAAAGGCTGAATGCTTTATATCTTCGTGGAACTTAGATGTTTCAAAATGGTGGTGGGTGAAGAAGGGGATCATCAATTATCAATGACCCCCATTGCACATGAATAAACCAAGGAGACCTGCAGTCCAACTTACCACGTTATGCGCTTCGTCGAAAATGACCACTGCCCCTTTCAACTCGATGTTGTGCGCCCTGCGACTCTGTCAAGCAATGAGGAAGAAATGTAAAATGAATTGTGAAAAGAGCACAATTTTGTGAAAATCTACTTTTAAAGCCAATATGTATTCTATATGCATCCATGTCATGACTAAAGCATGCTAATATAGCAGTCTAAAATAAGCCTGACAGGGGTTTAATGGCTAGCACATGAGAAACATCTGCTGTAAGTAAGATTGACCAAGTACCTAAAAGCAGCACGTACAGACCCTTTCAAGGCAGGCATGACACAGCAGTTTCTCCAAAGCTTACATTTGTACTAGAGGTCGACCGATTAATCGGAATGGCCGACTAATCGGGGCCGATTTCAAGTTTTCATAACAATCGGAAATCGGTATTTTTGGGCGCCGATTTATTTATTTTTTTACACCTTTATTTAATCTTTATTTAACTAGGCAAGTCAGTTAAGAACACATTCTTATTTTCAATGACGGCCTAGGAACGTTCTGCCTCGTTCAGGGGCAGAAAGACAGATTTTTAACCTTGTCAGCTCGGGGGATTCAATCTTGCAACCTTACAGTTAACTAGTCCAATACTCTAACACTGATTACATTGCACTCCACGAGGAGCCTGCCTGTGCCGCGAATGCAGTAAGCTAAGGTAAGTTGCTAGCTAGCATTAAACTTATCTTATAAAAAACAATCAATCAATCGACTGTCATTGCTCCAATGTGTACTTAACCATAAACATCAATGCCTTTCTTAAAATCAATACACAAGTATAGATTTTTAAACCTGCATATTTAGCTAAAAGAAATCCAGGTTAGCAGGCAATATTAACCAGGTGAAATTGTGTAATTTCTCTTGCGTTCATTGCACGCAGAGTCAGGGTATATGCAACAGTTTGGGCCGCCTGGCTCTTTGCGAACTAATTTGCCAGAATTTTACGTAATTATGACATAACATTAAAGGTTGTGCAATGTAACAGGAATATTTAGACTCATGGATGCCACCCGTTAGATAAAATATGGAACGGAAGGAACGGAATAAACGTTTTGTTTTCGAGTTGATAGTTTCCGGATTAGTCAAAGGTATATGGTTTAGAGAGAAATAGTCGACGCGTTATAAATCCTGTAATAACTTGTGGCTGAACTTGAAAGGGGTTCCTTCATTATTTTACCGTTCATGTCTTCCATAGAGAATGTCTTGATCTACTTCAAATAAGGTCTGTGTTTCGTGCAGGCTTAAACCGCCTCTACGTTTTGATACCCGTGTAAATCTCACTAGGATAAGGTAACGTTTGTCAACATATTTTCATAAATCCACTCAACAAAAAAAATGATCTTCGCTTATATTTAGGCAATATTGATCAGAGTTACCTTGTCCTATGGATATTGAGCGCTGCGTGTAACAAATCTGGTATCAGGATAAATAAAAAGCAAGGTCTGCTAACTTTCTTGAATTATGTTTAATTAACGCAAATGGCAAATGAAATGGCAAATGCAATTTTCGTATATACGGGTTTGCTGTATCACCGCGCAGGGTAAAACAGGGAACTGGCAGGAAGTACGTAAACAGCTGTTCTTATACCGTGATGACATAGGCCAACAGACGCGTTGGAACTATCACAGTAGAGGCTGAGCGTGGTTTAAACTTTGCTCAGCCTATCGCCGGTACTCAGACTGGTCCCCTTCTCGCAGATGTCCGCATCTGGTCGTTGCGTAGATTAGATCCGTCTTGTGTCTCCCCCCGATTCTACACTCAAACAGTTCCTTATTTGGTATTGTCCAGTGCCCTACCCTCCCTGGTTGGCCCAGAGATATGCACCCCTCCCCTCTCCAGATTGACCACAGCTTTTATGGCCTGTCACTCTATGTTGGTCAGTCTTTACACACATACATCTGTATTGTTTGTGTGTGTGTGTGTGTAACAAAACAATATTCATCTTCATACAATATGGTAGCAGGCTATAGTGCATAAACATAAATCCTAACAATATCTACACAGTTATAAAATTGGCAAGGTGGTGTAAGCCTACACGAAACACAGACCTTATTTTAAGTGAATCTAAGAAATATCCTATGGAATAAATGAAGGAACCGCTTTTCAGATTTTGCTAGAAGGTGTCATGGGAATTATGACTCGCACTTTGGTCGTCAATTCTTACCATGCCCATTATTAAAATAGGATTTCCTGCATATAGAAATGACAGTTTTTGTTTTCAACATTCATCACAGGTAACTTAAACTCTATTTTTATTCAAACAATTGAGAGTATTTGTCTCCTAAGCAGACTCTTCCGTATCATTGTCACTTCAGAGCTGTGTGTGTGTATTTATGTATTATATTAAGTTAAAATAAAAGTGTTCATTGTTCATTCAGTATTGTTGCAATTGTCATTATTACAAAAATGTGTGTGTGTGCATGATATTTATATATATAAAACATTATTTTTTTTTTTTTTTTATAAATCGGCACCGGCTTTTTTTGTCCTCCAATAATCGGTATCGGTGTTGAAAAATCATAATCGGTCGACCTCTAATTTGTACTACTATTAAGCAACTGGCTGAAACTGAAATCTAAAATATTGCATTATAACTTTGCAGAGAGAGAAAAGAGACACACATTTCTTTAGTGTGATTCAACAATAATACATCATAACGAGCAGTTAAATTTGATTCAACAAAGCCAGTCAACTGACAGGTCAATAAATCTTACTTGGTAGCATTGGATATACTGTATGATGCTCTGTGAATTCTTGTTTGATTAAGTAAATTACTTGCTACTACTATAAAGCTAAAGAACGGTCAAGACCATTTTCAGGGAGAAATGATTGTGCCTCCTCACACATCAGGGTCGTATTCACTTGGCACCAAACAGAAGACAACAGACTTGGAGAGGGAGAGACTACCTTAACTTATCCAATAAGAAACCTTTGTTTTTGTGCTCGGTGCAAAACATTTTGCTATGGTGTGCACTAATAAATATGACCCATGTGGCCTCGCATTCTCAGAATCACAGAGGAACACTTGGCTCACCTTTGGGTCCAGTAGATAGTTGTAAGGCATGAATATGATTTCTGCCTGCTGTTTCAAGGAGCGTGAGAGGTAGTATGGGCAGACCCTATGAAAACAAGGCAACTGTGAGACAAAGAAAACGGGATGCTCCAGTAAATCAATACATTTCCAAAACATTTCCATTAAAGTCCTCTCCAGAAATAAGTCAATGATTGCATGAAGAAAGAGTATGGCAAAGAGAAAAAAACAGATGAGTTCAGTGTGATTTGGAATGAAGATGAAAGGCACAGGTGAAAGACTGAATTCAATCCATCTTCATTAATAAGTATGAAAAGAATTGACCTTGTAAAAACACAATAGTCTCAAACTAAACCTCCCTGGCAAAACTGTAGTTGAGTGAATAATTACAAATCCCATATGGCTACATCCAAAAGTTTGCCTCTAGTCCTTACACCCCCTGCCTATCTGAATTGCAAGACAAATTAATTACAAAACACAATGCCTCAAAATACATCCTCCTGTTTCCCAGGTTTCTATTAGTTGCCAGTGTGGGTGGCACTTCAGAGGGAATCCAGTGGGATGCCATACTGTAACTGATGGCTCCAGCTATAACTGAAAGCCTATATATCTGGCAACCTGCATCCCATGAAACAGCATTTGCAGCTTAAATGCTCCAGAGACATTAATATTCCAATATGCCCTCCACAAACAAGACTAATGATAACGGTTTGTAGCCAAGCTGGTAAAGCTAGGGGTTTGGAAGAAGGGGTGGAATAGTACAAGAAGGGGTGGAATGGGAGATTTCATACCTTTGCTTGTTGCCAGCTTTCACCAGATCTTCAACATCCAGAATGGAGTTCACCAGGTCTTTATCCATGCTCTTCTCTGGAGTTGGGAGAAAATCAAATATCCGATTTCACAATTAATTGCAGGCATTTAAATTAATTCAACTATTGGTCAATGACAGTTACTATCTTGGGGGGGGGGAATTAGACAGCTGTACACAATAGCTTATGAACTTCTGTTTTTACTAGATTTTGTCAATGTCCTCAATCAGAGGATAATAAAAGTCAGTGCTTAAAGACAGTATCAGGCATAAAGATACACATAATACTAGTGTGATATTTTATAGTAGTGTTCTATTTAATTCTGTGGTATGAGCCATCCTCTCTCAATCTATTTACACGCATACCTTCAACATTGTTGTAGAAGACGCACGACCTGGTGGATATCTTTTGCCTACACATGTGAACCTGGGAAGAGAATACCATGTCAGTCAGATTCAGGATATATCAACTGAGGCTCTGAAATCCAAAAATAATGTCTAACGTGTATATTTATGGATAAAAATAAGTTGTAAAGGACAGCATGTGTTATTTATAACCATAAAGATTGAAAACTGTAAATCATGAATTGTAGAAGCAAAACATATGGATTTGGTAAAGTGATTAGAACAGGGTATAGACTGATTTGGTAAAGACAGAACACAAACTAATTTGATGCCTCACACATTCTGACTTGACATCTACTAATTGCACGTTGACAGAAGCTCACTGCACCTCTACTGTCCATCCTAATATGGTTGATTCATCACAAGCTGTGTTGACCTCTCAGACTTTATTCCTATCCTTTCTGTACCTTAAGGTGGTTGCTCTCCTGACGCATCACCTCCGGGTTAATACAAAGCTGCTCCCTGGATCCTAACACGCACACTTTGGGCCTGAAAGTCAGAAAACAACAACACCATTTTAACACTGACGATAATTGCAACGTACACAAGGGTGTGAGTCTTCTAGGATTAACAAGAAGGCCCTTACCTGTAGGAAGTGTTCTTTAACTCATTAATAACCTGGGTCAGCTGAGAATGTGTCCTGGATGCATAGATGATCTTTGGAATATCAGTATAATAAGCTACAAGGGACAAAGATATCATAAAAGGGATTCAAAAATGTATTAACATACAGGTGTAAATATAAAAGCATGGTGATCTACTAAAGAAAACAAAATGTGTTAAGAAAAACAACATAGTTTGTATCAGTATTGATCAGATTATGTGAACTGGACTGCACATTTTGCTGAATTAGCCTAGTATTGCAATCAGCAACATCACGATGGCAGTTATATGATAGATTAGCCGTTTTTCATGCAGAACAGATGCTATGTGTGTGGTGCCCATACTTGTTGTGTCTCCATCTGTTGCAGCGGTCCCCCACGATGCCAATGGTGTGTTGGGGAAAAGCTCTGCTCCTCCCATCTTTTCTGCTATCTTCCTGGCAGAAATGGTGTCTTTGAAGTAGTCCCTCCAGGCAAGGGTGGCACACAGCAGGCATAGGGTTTTACCCGTGCCTGTCGGACTCTCCAGAACCCCATTTACCTTCTGAAATACACTTATTAAAATGTGTTTCAACAGCGTTCCCCTTGCACTGCTGAGAATCTGTTGGTTTGTGTAGCGGCCACTGTCCATACATGGGGATTAAGAGTTTACATTTCCACTGTCGCTAGGTTGTTTGCATTACTTTTTAAAATTATTATTTTGTATTAATTCCTGCATTTATTAATTCAGGTTGATAGCTAGCCAATTTATTTATCTGAGCATGTTGACTCTACAAGTTACTGTACCCATCTTAAACCCACCTCAATCTGACCCGACGGCCAATGACATTTCACACAAAAAAATGCACTTCCTGGATAGCTTGCTAACTTTGATAGCAAGATGGTCATGTTTGAAGGTCCATAAAGCACACTTACGTTTTGTAGACACTCAATCACCTTGCTCATATAATCCTTCTGACATTCGTATGGGGTGAAAGGGAAATCCACAGTTATCCCTTTCAAAGTCAGTGGAGGCATCGTTTTTCAGCAGGCTCGCGCAGCTTGCTAGCTGGCTACATTAGCAGATTAGTAAACTAGCTCTTTAGCTAAAGCAAACTAACAAGTACAGGCTGTCAAACCACAGAACTGGTCAGCACCTGAAACATAACTAAGGATGTATGGAGTTGCTTGGCTGATGTATCTCCCCGAATTCAATTCACCGGAATTAAAGACAGTCAGTGCGGTTCAACTTTCATGCTTGGCGCGAACTCTCTGCTTTCACACATGCGCACTTGCGCAAAGATTACAAGCAAAGGCATGGCTCTTTGCTGCCTCATGATAGGCTCATCTACTAACTCGATGGACATTAGATTATTATGTGCTCTGACTGTTGATGCGTTTGCTTGAATTGAATTTGTATAGTGGCCAATGCTTATAGTCTTTATTCACAACAGAATGTCTGTGATGTTGTCCGGCAGTGTCATTGATATGAAATCAAAGACATTTTGCGCACACACACACACACACACACACACACGTGCAGACTACACAACCACACTCATAGACAGACAAACATGGTAGGAGGTATGCTCTCTTTCTCTCTCGTAAATTAGCAGAGCACCCAGAAATTATCAAAAGCGCCATATAAACCGGGTGGTTCGAGCCCTGAATGCTGATTGTCTGAAACAGTGTTATACTACGGGTATGACAAACAATACTTTTATTGTTCTAATTACTTTGGTAAACAGTTTATAATAGCAATGAGGCACCTCGGGGGTTTGTGGCTGCATCCAGGTGCTCTGCATTGTGTCATGCATAAACAGTGATATAATGGCCATTAACAGTACCACAAGTCCTTGGTCCTTATTGCTTAATTAGACATAATGTATTCGTTGTAGAAGTTGATCTCAAAAAGTCAGACAGAAGTAGATAATAAGAAAAATAATATGCTTATTTAATGAAAACAAGACACTTGGATGTTCACCTCAATATGAAATCTGACATGGGGTTCATATATACAGTCATTGGGTTGTTCAATGGCATACATGTATTTGTTTTTTTATCTATCACTTGGTGATTTCATTTCAGAGAGACAAATTATCATGTTTTGTTGCAAACGCTATATATTCGCCTCACTGAGAGAAACAAGTAGTACTGCTAAGTTTTACATAGTGAACTGTGAAAAGTAACTAGCCTACATTTTTTATAAAGAACGGTATAATTGAATTATCAATACAGCAATATAGATCTGTAAGTAAAATATAAACATTTGACATTTTAATCAGATGCTCTTATCCAGAGCGACTTACAGTTCAACCACATATCACAGTCAAAAATACAGGACTTGAATATTCCATTCCAGCTAAACAATTGATAAATAGCGTTTTTGCAACAAAACCCATTTTAATACACTTCTAAAACCTATTAATAGAACATTTCAGAACAGTAAGATTTTACACACATGTGAAGGTACATATAAGCAATAATTTCTGAGGAAAAAACACAAATGTGAAAAATTGGTGGATATAGCTTTTTTCCAATATAAATGCAATATAAAAACATGGATATTTTCTTTCACAGACAGGAAGCTTTGCCATGCTCTGCTGCCAGTATCAAGAAGGAGAGGCCAGTTCAAGATTTAATTGACCACAACAACAAAACTCATATCAACAATTCTTGCTCCAGACATTCTTGCTTCAACACTGTTGTGTGTGTTTTTATCCCAAAATGACGAAGCACATCTTGGAGCTCCAAGGTGCAACAAGCTAGAAGAGCCCAAACTGACCTAGCTCTGGTCCAGTCGTTGGTGAAAGTTCTTCCACGTTAGTGCACATTCCGCCACTACGACTGGCGCACAATCCCCTACTACAAGTGGAGGAATGCTCACAAGTGCCCTGGACCAGAGCTAAACCTGAACCAGTAAGCTGAAACAATGTATTGCTAAGGACTCCTTACATGTACAGTTTTCCTATATACAGTGGGGAGAACAAGTATTTGATACACTGCCAATTTTGCAGGTTTTCCTACTTACAAAACATGTAGAGGTCTGTAATTTTTATCATAGGTACACTTCAACTGTGAGAGACGGATTCTAAAACAAAAATTCCAAAGGCACAGATCTGGGGGAGGGGACCTACCAAAAAATGTCTGCAGCATTGAAGGTCCCCAAGAACACAGTGACCTACATCATTCTTAAATGGAAGATGTTTGGAACCACCAAGACTCTTCCTAGAGCTTGACGCCTGGCCAAAAGAAAAATCAGGGGGGAAGGGCCTTGGTGATGGAGCTGACCAAGAACCTGATTGTCACTCTGACAGAACTCTAAGGTTCCTCTGTGGAGATGATAGAACCTTCCAAAAGGACAACCATCTATGCAGCGCTCCACCAATCACGACAGCCCGCTTGGATACCAAGCATCATGTTGAGAATCTTCAAAGAAGAATTGGAGAAACTCACAAAATAAAGGTGTGCCAAGCTTGTAGGGGCATACCCAAGAAGACTCAATGCTGTAATCGCTGCCAAAGGTGCTTCAACAATGTGATGCGTAAAGGGTCTGAATACTTGTGATATTTCAGTTTATTATTTGTAATAAGTTTACAAAAAGTTCTAAAAACCTGTTTTTGCTTTGTCATTATGGGGTATTGTGTGTAGATTGAAGAGAAAAAAACAATTAAAACATTTTAGAATAAGGCTGTCACATAATAAAATGTCAAGGGGTCTGAATACTTTCCGAAGGCACTGTAGATACAGTTGAAGTCAGAAGTTTACATACACTTAGGTTGGAGTCATTAAAACTTGTTTTTCAACCACTCCACAAATTTCTTGTTAACAAACTATAGTTTTGGCAAGTCGGTTAGGACATCTACTTTGCACATGACACAGGTAATTTGTCCAACAATTGTTTACATACAGATTATTTCACTTATAATTCACTGTATCACAATTCCAGTGGGTCAGAATTTTACAT
Source organism: Salvelinus alpinus (assembly GCF_045679555.1). NCBI lineage: Eukaryota > Metazoa > Chordata > Actinopteri > Salmoniformes > Salmonidae > Salvelinus > Salvelinus alpinus. The sequence goes on from NC_092113.1 coordinate 11,826,669, forward strand.
ACACTAACTGTGCCTTTAAACAGCTTGGAACATTCCAGAAAATGATGTAATGGCTTTAGAAGCTTCTGATGTGCTAATTGACATAATGTTGCGATTTTGTATTTAGAGGTAGGTGAAGGAGTCAAGCGCAGGAGAGCAGAGATGTCCAAGTAGCGTCTTTTAATAGGCAAGTCCACAACAATAGGGTCAGGTACAATACCAAATAAACGCCCACGACAAAAGGGAACACAGTTACTGACGGAAGGAGGAAAAACAACGCTCCTTAAACTTATACACAATTGGTATATACGTGAAAATAACTGAGGCACAACCTCAAGGAGCAACATGACACAAATTATCCCTCACAAACCTAAGCAGGCAACAGGGGTAATTATACACACAGAAATAAAGCAAATGAAACCAGGTGTGAAAGAACCAAAGACAAAACAAACGGAAAAGGAAAAATGGATCGGTGATGGCTAGTAGGCCGGCTACGCCGACCGCCGAGCACCGCCCGGACAGGGAGAGGAACCACCTTTGGTGGAAGTCGTGACACATAATTTTAGTCAATTGGAGGTGTACCTGTTGATGTATTTCATGGCCTTCCTTCAAACTCAGTGCCTCGTTGCTTGACATCATGGGAAAATCAAAAGAAATCAGCCAAGACCTCAGAAAAGAAATTGTAGACCTCCACCAGTCTGGCTCATCCTTGGGAGCAATTTCCAAACGCATGAAGGTACCACGTTCATCTGTACAAACAATAGTACGCAAGTATAAACACCATGGGACCACGCAGCCGTCATACCACTCAGGAAGGAGACGCGTTCTGTCCCTTAGAAATGAACGTACTTTGGTGCAAAAAGTGCAAATCAATCCCAGAACAAACGCAAAGAACCTTGTGAAGATGCTGGAGGAAACAGGTACAAAAGTATCTATATCCACAGCAAAACGAGTCCTATATCGACATAACCTGAAAGGCCGCTCAGCAAGGAAGAAGCCACTGCCCCAAAACCGCCATAAAAAAGCCAGACTGGGGTTTGCAACACATGAGGACAGACATAGTACTTTTTGGAGAAATGTCCTCCGGTTTGATGAAACAAAAATAGAACAATTTGGCCGTGATGACCATCGTTATGTTTGGAGGAAAAAGGGGGATGCTTGCAAGCCGAAGAACACCATCCCAACCGTGAAGCATGGGGGAGGCAGCACCATGTTGTGGGGGTGCTTTGCTGCAAAAGGGACTGGTGCACTTCACAAAATAGATGGCATCATGAGGTAGGAAAATTATGTGGATATATTGAAGCAACATCTCAAGACATCAGTCAGGAAGTTAAAGCTTGGTCGCAAATGGGTCTTCCAAATGGACAATGACCCCAAGCATACTTCCAAAGTTGTGGAAAAATGGCATAAGGACAACAAAGTCAAATCAAATCAAATGTTATTTGTCACATGCACATGGTTAGCAGATGTTAATTATTATGGCTGCAATCCCGCTAACGGGATCGATATGACAACAGCCAGTGAAAGTGCAGGGCGCCAAATTCAAACAACAGAAATCTCATAATTAAAATTCCTCAAACATACATGTGTCTTATATCATTTTAAAGGTAATCTTGTTGTTAATCCCACCACAGTGTCCAATTTCAAATATGCCTTTCAGCGAAAGCACTACAAATGATTATGTTAGGTCACCACCAAACCACAATAAGCACAGCCATTTTTCCAGTGAAAGATAGCAGTCACAAAAAGCAGAAATAGAGATAAAATGAATCACTAACCTTTGATGATCTTCATCAGATGACACTCATAGGACTTCATGTTACACAATACATGCATGTTTTGTTTGATAAAGTTCATATTTATATCAAAAAATCTGAGTTTACATTGGCGCGTTCCATTCACTTGTTCCAAAAACATCAAGTGATTTTTCATAGCCACATCGTTTCAACAGAAATACTCATCATAAATGTAGATGATAATACAAGTTATACACATGGAATTATAGATATACCTCTCCTTAATGCAACCGCTGTGTCAGATTTCAAAAAAACTTTACGGAAAAAGAAAACCATGCAATAATCTGAGACGGCGCTCAGAACAATAGCCAAATTAGCCGCCATGTTGGAGTCAACAGAAACCAGAAAATACATGATAAATCTTTCCTTACCTTTGATGAACTTCATCAGAATGCAGTCCTAGGAATCCCAGGTCCACAATAAATGCTTGATTTGTTCGATAATGTCCGTTATTTTTGTCCAATTAGCTACTTTGGTTAGCGCGTTTGGTAAACAATTCCAAAGTCACAAAGTGTGTCCACTATAACGTGATGAAATGTCCAAAAGTTCCGTAACAGTCAGTAGAAACATGTCAAACGATGTACTGAATCAATCTTTAGAATGTTGTTAACATACATCTTGAATAACGTTCCAGCCGGAGAATTACATTGACTTCAGTTGAGCGATGGAACGGAGCTGCCTCTCACGTGTTCAATGCGTGGTCACCTCATGGCAGTGGTGAATCATTCCTGTCTCCTTCTGCCCCCTTCTGCTTCTCGCGTGTTCAATGCGTGGTCACCTCATGGCAGTGGTGAATCATTCCTGTCTCCTTCTGCCCCCCTTCACATTAGTCATCAGACCAAGTTCTATTGACTGTTGACATCTAGTGGAAGCCGTAGGAAGTGAAAACTCCTCCATATCTCGCTGTAATTTCAATGGGAGCTTGGTTGAAAATCTAGCAGCCTCAGAAAAAATCCAAACAGGAAGTGGAACTTCTCAGGTTTTTGCCTGCCATATGAGTTCTGTTATACTCACAGACATAATTCAAACAGCTTTAGAAACTTCAGAGTGTTTTCTATCCAATACTAATAATAATATGCATATATTAGCAACTATGACTGAGGAGCAGGCCGTTTACTCTGGGCACCTCTGTGCACCTATCATCCAAGCTACTCAATACTGCCCCTGCAGCCAAATGCGAGTGTAGCGAAATACTTGTGCTTCTAGTTCCGACAATGCAGTAATAACCAACGAGTAATCAAACCTAACAATTTCACAACAACTACCTTATACACACAAGTGTAAAGGGATGAAGAATATGTACATAAAAATATATGAATGAGTGATGGTACAGAACGGCATAGGCAAGATGCATTAGATGGTATAGAGTACAGTATATACATATGAGATGAGTAATGTAGGGTATGTAAACATATAAAAGTGCCATTGTTTAAAGTGGCTAGTGATACATGTATTACATAAAGATGGCAAGATGCAGTAGATGGTATTGAGTACAGTATATACATATGAGATGAGTAATGTAGGGTATGTAAACATTATATTAAGTGGCATTGTTTAAAGTGGCTAGTGATACATTTTTTACATACATTTTTCCATTATTAAAGTGGCTGGAGTTGAGTCAGTATGTTGGCAGCAGCCACTCAATGTTAGTGGTGCCTGTTTAACAGTCTGATGGCCTTGAGATAGAAGCTGTTTTTCAGTCTCTCGGTCCATGCTTTGATGCACCTGTACTGACCTCGCCTTCTGGATGATAGTGGGGTGAACAGGCAGTGGCTCGGGTGGTTGTTGTCCTTGATGATCTTTATGGCCTTCCTGTGACATCGGGTGGTGTAGGTGTCCTGGAGGTCAGGTAGTTTGCCCCAGGTGATGCGTTGTGCAGACCTCACTACCCCCTGGAGAGCCTTACGGTTGTGGGCGGAGCAGTTGCCGTACCAGGCGGTGATACAGCCCGACAGGATGCTCTCGATTGTGCATCTGTAAAAGTTTGTGAGTGCTTTTGGTGACAAGCCAAATTTCTTCAGCCTCCTGAGGTTGAAGAGGCGCTGCTGCGCCTTCTTCACCACACTGTCTGTGTGGGTGTGGGTGTCCGTGATGTGTACGCCGAGGAACTTAAAACTTACGACCCTCTCCACTCCTGTCCCATCGATGTGGATAGGGGGCTGCTCCCTCTGCTGTTTCCTGAACTAGATGATTGAGTTGGAGGCGTGCATGGCCACGCAGTCGTGGGTGAACAGGGAGTACAGGAGAGGGCTCAGAACGCACCCTTGTGGGGCCCCAGTGTTGAGGATCAGCGGGGTGGAGATGTTGTTACCTACCCTCACCACCTGGGGGCGGCCCGTCAGGAAGTCCAGTACCCAGTTGCACAGGGCGGGGTCGAGACCCAGGGTCTCGAGCTTGATGACGAGTTTGGAGGGTACTATGGTGTTAAATGCTGAGCTGTAGTCGATGAACAGCATTCTCACATAGGTATTCCTCTTGTCCAGATGGGTTAGGGCAGTGTGCAGTGTGGCTGCGATTGCGTCGTCTGTGGACTTATTGGGGCGGTAAGCAAATTGGAGTGGGTCTAGGGTGTTAGGTAGGGGGGAGGTGATATGGTCCTTGACTAGTCTCTCAAAGCACTTCATGCCCCCATGCACAAAGTGAGGTCCATACAGAAACGGTTTGTCAAGATCGGTGTAGAATATCTTGACTGGCCTGCACAGAGCTCTGACCTCAACCCTAAAGTTTGGGATGAATTAGAATGCTGACTGCGGGCCTGATCGCTCAACATCAGTGCCCGACCTCACTAATGCTCTTGCGGCTGAATGGAAGCAAGTCCCTGCAGCAATGTTCCAACATCTAGTGGAACGCCTTCCCAGAAGAGCGGAGGCTGTTATAGCAGCAAAGGGGGGGGCAACTCCATATTAATGCCCATGATTTTGGAATGAGACATTCCACGAGCAGGTGCCCACATTCTTTTGCCCATGTAGTGTAGATAGATACAGTAGAGCGATAGATTGTTTGGGTTATGCAACTTGGTTTGTGGAAAGAGAAAGACAGCTTTTAGGAGTGTGAACTTGGAGACAATGACATTTTACTGACTTTACTATTGGCTATAGATGTACAAGCAGTTGCAAACAACTCGCCATTTGAATACACGAGAATAGACTACAAATTGCCATTTGAATACACGAGAATAGACTACAAATTGGTTGGTGGTCGTTGGCACTGTCCGTGGTGCTGAAGGGGTGTACTTAATCCACACCTATGCCCATGCCTCTTAAGGTGCCAAAAGTGAATGCTACCATTTTCTGTTAGTCTTAGATAATAATCCTATACACCCATCCATCTGCCTCTGTCCATCCTTATAGCCACCCATATCCTGTGTGCGTGCACGCGTGTGTCTTCTAGCGCTCACTCCTCCGCCTCTTCTCCTTAACTCCTCCTCTTGACAGACCGCAGCCGGTTAGATCTGACTAGAGTGCGTTGTTCATTGTTCATTAACGCAGCAGCGGACAGCTTCCAACCTCACACGGATACACAACCATTTCTTCTCCCTCATCGCCTTTCCCGTCAGTTACCATGGCGAGCACAGTATCAGGTAAGAGTCGGGGAAAAGCTTTGTTATTTCAAGCATAGTCGGCTGCGTTACTGTAGATTTGGTGATGGCTCGAGGTGCGACCTGTCTGGGTGACTAGTAGCAACCCGTGTGGCTGCACTCACTTCATGTTACAGACAAGGCTACCATATATAGAGTCACCTAGCCTACCTATTGACTAAATGTTAGGCTAGATTACGCTGAATATACACTCAAACAGTAAAGCCTTTGATGGAATATTTCAAACGTTGTATAAACGACGGTCTTTGTGATATTGATGAAAGGTTACTGGTCCTGATGCAGATGAGACCACTCCTTTTGTCACAATGTCGCTTAGCGCGAGTTATGTTTTACAGCACAACTTGCGTCATTTCAAATAATGTAAGATCCCCAATATGACATACAGTAAGAAATTTCTGATCAATATTAATTTGTGGAAATGAATAGACTTTGATGGATGCATCCCACGGGCACCAATCAAAGCTCAAAACTGAAATGTTTATCCAGTTTTTTTTAAGTAAGCAAAGGAGTCACTGGAGACATAGATAATTAAAATGTGCAATGATATAGATTTGGCCAATTGTGGCAATACAATTGCTGAATAGGCTACTGATGTGGGGAGGTAACATTTTGGTCATCGGTTCTCTTGCTTGCAACTTACTCCAAAATTAGTGTAAATGTTCATCCAAAGTTTGAACATGTCTTATTATGATTGTTTTGTGTGTGTATGTGTGTGTGTGTGTGTGTGTGTGTGTGTGTGTGTGTGTGTGTGTGTGTGTGTGTGTGTGTGTGTGTGTGTGTGAGAGGGAGAGAGAGATGTAATTATATAAAGGATTATCTTCTTCAGAAGGATAAGTCACTAGGAGACAGCTATGCAACAAATGACAAGTAATTCATCAAATTTGTAGATTAGCTGGTATTGCTATTATACATATACCAAAGTTTATTGTAGTAACCAAAACAAACTGTCCTCTAAAGGACACACAGGAGTAGTAGTAGGGTTTTCATAGAACAAAACAGGAACCAAACCACTAGATCTTTAGTTCTCAGCAGTGATATTGGTTAACCACACACGCACACACACACACACACACACACACACACACACACACACACACACACACACACACACACACACACACACACACACAGACACACACACACACACACACACACACACACACACACACACACACACACACACACACTAGATAAACAAAGAAAGCATTTCTTACATTCTTAGATGGTTTGAAATCTGGATGGTTTATGTCTATGTCATGTAAAAGGTTGTCAGGTGTGTTGTGCCTGGCCTAGTCCTAAATAGCCAATGTCACATGTGTATTGACTGCAGACCGACACCAGACATTAGCCACTAGGTCCAGCACCCTGCTCACTAGAGCTCAGCTGGTAAACAGAGAGAGAGAAAGATTGGTGAGCGAGAAGCCTCTAAGGCCTCCACCCTAGTCAGTGGGGGGGGAGAGAACTGGAGCTAATATAAAAAGCCTCAAGGAAAGACACCTGGCCACCAGTGATATCTAAATTCTGCAGATTAAACACTTTGTCACCCCTCTTCCTGGTAGAGCTGGCCTATATCATGACTGTGTGTGTGTGTGTGTGTGTGTGTGTGTGTGTGTGTGTGTGTGTGTGTGTGTGTGTGTGTGTGTGTGTGTGTGTGTGTGTGTGTGTGTGTGTGTGTGTGTGTGTGTGTGTGTGTGTGTGTGTGTCTTGCTGTGGATCAATAGCTCAGTGCTGAGCAGTAGCGGCCACACCCTTAGCAACAGATAGAATCAGGGGAGTATACAACAGCAGTCCATGTGTTCAGTTGTATTACAGGAATACAGGTTATTTGTTCTGTACAGTGCATTATCTTATAATAATAAAGAATTAGCTAACTCCTCAGCTAAACGCATGCTTTATGCCCATTTTTCACTGAAAGCCTACTGTAAAGATGATACTCTCAAATGTATTACTTAATTTATATACATTTGTACAATGGTTTTACTGTAGCACTTTTGGTGGACAGATAGAGATAATGCACATTCAAACCTAACCCAAAACTAGCTAGAGTCAGTCCTTGTTTGTTGTCTCTGCCATTGTCTCAGTCCGGCTGGAAGAGAATTGAGCGAATCAAAAGAGGGAGGTTAAAGAACAAGCTCGCACTTCCTGTCAAAATTGAACTGCTTTGACCTTTGCGCTCTGTTCCAATCAATGGCCCAATTCCATTCTGATTATTCACCCCCTTCCCCTCTGTCCTGGTTGATTCTCCTTCTGGGATCTAAAAGTATCAAATAGGGTTAAGCAATATAGCGACTAGCTGGCCTATGTGGAGCTATAATCATATGTTTGCTTACACCCAACATAATCTGCCAATCCAGAAAGTTTGAGATCTATAACAAAGGGATACATAATGTTGATGGGAAGGGAACAATCTATTTTATTGGAACCTTCCCTTGGAATGTTTGGGGGAGTGATCACAGCTTGTGTATCTGTATCTGTTTCTTAAGTGGTCTAGAAAGTAGGTGAACCCCCTATGGTGTTCTTTGCTTCTGGGTGTTCTGTGTCTGCTGGGTTCCCACCAGTGGTACGTCGTTACATGCTAACTCGTTATGATCAAAGTCTGTTCTTTTGAAGTTGTACCTAGTCTCCTGTGAGGAGAGACTGAAAAGAGAGATTGAAAAGAACTATTTTGTAGCCGTGAATAGATCAAGACAAGAAAGGCAAGTGTTTACAAAGAAGAGAGAGAAAAGATAGTAGGATGGAGAGATCTGGAAATAAAGTGATAAACAATTCTGCAGAGGCTGCCAGGGTAACAAGAGCTTAAGGGAAGGAGGGGGAGAGAGAGAGAGCGAGAGAGAGAGAGTGGGGAGGGGTGCTGCTGAGCCAAAGGAGAAATCATATTAAGGTTTCATCTGGAAGCATGCACATGAAATATGGGCCTCAAATTACTTAATTTCCCAAGCGACACCGAGTTAGTCAGGCAGTGCTATTGGAGGAGATAGTATTCTATTACTGTAGAAGGGGGGCTTTTGGCACAGTATTTTGTGGATTGGGGATATTTTGTGGTTCATTTTTTTGTGGATTGGGCATATAGTGAAATAAATAGGATTTAAGTAATTGATTTCCTGAAATTGTGCCACAAAGTCTGATTTAGTTTTCTCCTGTTAGGTTACAGTGAAAATGGTTGATTAATCCAATCGTTTATGCATCATAGACTTATTTTGTGTTTGTGTGTGTGTGTGTGTGTGTGTGTGTGTGTGTGTGTGTGTGTGTGTGTGTGTGTGTGTGTGTGTGTGTGTGTGTGTGTGTGTGTGTGTGTGTGTGTGTGTGTGTGTGTGTGTGTGTGTGTGTGTGTGTGTGTGTGTGTGTGTGATTGGGGAGGGCTCATGTAGTAGATCATAGAGCATTGACTTTTTTGCTTCCATTGAACCCCTTCATGGAGCTGTTGGAATAAGCCCCACACTCCATAGACATATTCAGCACCTTGGTAAATATCAGCAGTCCCTTACTTTCTCTGATGAACCTACCTTCCCTACTGAGGCACTTAGGGCTCTGGCACTGCTGTAGAGATGAATTCTCAGCCTCTGCAATGTCAGCCATGTTATGGGGGTCTAAGGGTTTGTTGGCTCTCCACTGCAGGAGTAGACCGATGTTTTTTTGGGGGGACCACAGGGATTATTATTCCAAAGAAAACCAAGCAAGGACACCTTTCTAAAAAAGAGCATTTGAATAATTTACAATGCACGCCCACCAGCATGGAAGACTGTGTGTGTGCACAGCAGGAGGGAGGCACACAGCAGGAGGTGTGCGTATACTGATGTGTGTGTATGTGTAGTTTTAGCTTTGTGTGCATGAATCTGTGTGAGGCTTTAGCTGTGTGTGTATCTCTGTGTGATATGCGCGCACACGCAAATGGATGGAGGAAGAGGAGGATGGAAGTTGACATCACTCCTCAATAATTCAGCACATGACCAGGCAAAAAACAGCCACTGAGATTACCCTAGCGACCCAGCCTCGTTGTCGAAAACGTGCCTTCTCTTTAAAGGTCCAATGCAGTCATTTTCTTCTCAATAACAAATCATTTTTGGGTAACAATTAAGTACCTTACTGTGATTGTTTTAAATTAAAATGGTCAAAAAAAAAATATATATATTCTTAGCAAAATGCAATTTCTCAAGCAAGAATTTTGCTGGAACTGTCCTGGAGTTGTCTGAGAGAGGGGCCTAATTGGAGAAGCCTAATGGGAGGTATATGTAACCTGAAAACGAGCTGTTATTGGGAGACAGGAGGGCAAACTATCTTTCTTATTGGTCTATTAACCAGGCTTTCCAAAAATCCCACCAAGCCAAACAAACAAAAATGTCATGTGGTCTTTTCAAACAGCACTTACACTAAAAGTGCATTATCATAATTTTCACAATTTCACAGTATTATTCAAACTTTATAGTGTAGAAATATATATAAAACATGGTAAAATCACATTTTTGAGTGCTCTGCCCCTTTAAGAGTGCATCGTAAAGGTGTGTGTAGCTGCAGCCACAATCATCTGCTGTTTCCTGGCATGATTCAGGAAGCAGCTCAGCCCCTGCGTTCTATAAGGAGTAGGATGAAGTTTCCCCTAGACACTGGTCTGGGGTTCGTTTTGCATTTCCTCTACTAATGCACAAGGCTAGCATTTGGGGAGGGCAAACTGATCCTAGACCTTTACAGTGCAACTTTAAACTTTAAAGGGAGGATGGAGGCTTCCTGCTGAGAATAAGATGTCTGCTGCTCAATGCAGGACGCAGTTTTCTTCCTAAATAGAACTGCCAAGTAAAGTATTCTGGGGGCACGTGCACCTACAGACCCTTCTCTCATTCTCTCATTCGCTCTCTCTCTCTCCATTTTTGTATTTATACAGTCAGTTTCACAATGAGGGTAAACACAATACAATAGATACAAAATACATAAAATGTACAGTTGCTCTAAGGTACTGCACCCTGTCTTTGAGATGACATTGGAAGAATGTTTACAAAATATTCACAGAACATAGCAATTTATGCAATGAGAGCAGGGATGACAGCAAAGGTATAACACATAATCTTTCCCTTTTCAGATTTGACAATGCTCTGACCACTCTTGCTTTGCCATTTACACTGTAAATGTTACACAATTTAATGAGCATTGGAAAAAGTTGCGCAGTTGCTGACTCTCACATTTGGACAATATTTCTATCCTGCACAGATTCTATATTCAGGCGTAAGCCCTTTCAGCATCACGGTGCTGTCCACCTACACACAGACACTAGAGACACATGCTTAATTATCTCTTGCATTGAAATCCATCACACCTAGTTGTAATTAGTAGAGATCTGAGACAAATCAGATTTGTAGCAGATCTCTACAAATGTGGAAGCAGTGTTTAACATGGCAGGAACCCCATCAATATGATTTATGGATCATCTGCGACACTGTGTTACACGACTGCGATGGAAAGGGGCCTTACATGTGTTTGCAAGGCTAACATGGCTGAAACATTAACGGCACTTTGAAAAATGTTTAAATAAAGGATCCCTTTTTTTAAACTCCAGGGTGCGTGCTGTGCCCACTTTCCTCATGTACCCATGAGAGTTAGAGCAGGTCGGTATATCTGCTCCAACACAGCTGCTCCAACACAGCCTGCTTATCTATTCAGCAGCAGCAAGCCACCTTAAAAGGCATTGATCTTTAAGAGGAAGTAGTATTTCCGGGGGCTAATCGTCTAGACATGCTCAGGCTCCTGCCTCATTAGCATTAAAGGACGACTGACTTCAGACAGGACCAACACACAGGCAGTCATGGGGCGCGTCCCAATTATCTCTCCTTGCTCTTAGGGGTAAACGTACCCCAGGTTTTGAACCACTGGTGTAAAATACTACAGCAGATGGTGTCTTTCATATACAATATGTAGGTTGGCATGAGTTTCTTAACGCACCACAACTGAGCAGTACTTTGAGACGGGTGCTGGTGAATTCACTCCAGTGGCTCACACACCCTGCCAAGCATAAAACAAGTCACACTGCAGAATGCACACCACTGAACACAGACTGCGGAGCACACGCTACTTACGTAACCCGCACTTGTTCAGTGGTTGCATTCAGTGGCATGGTTCCTACAGGGGCCAGGGAGGGACCATGTGAAAACTTAGGGGTTGAGGGGGTGGGGGGACTGCTTTGGATGAGATTAATATTACATGTTAAGTCTCTGTGCTGCTGTGGAGCAGTGACAGGAAGGGGAACATACTCAGCTGTAAAGTACAGTATCTTCATCATCAGAAGAGAAGGTGGCGTAGTCACACAATAAGGCAATTCAAATGGTGAAAGGTCACCAGTCTTCTATTAGTTGATTTGATTGATAGTTAGTGGATATTTCCATACTAGGTTGCACTCCCATATTAGTGGGTCTTTCCCTGTGTTTGGTGTGCTACAGAGAGTGCAGGTCATATTTTCCTTTAATTTGTGAAAGGAAAAACTGTCATACTTTCCTTTAAGTGGCTTCTGATGAGGTGTTACTATACATTGCCTTATAAACATTCATATAACACCTTAAAGATGAACTGGATAATAAAACTACAGGAGAGGCCTCTTAGCTGTGATATATTCACAACATATCACGGCCTCTCATACCTGTTTGCTTTGTTATACAGTTTCATAATGTTGACTGCATCTATAAGGTGTTGTGAATGTCCATATGGCAAAATAACACTTCATAAGAAGCTACATTAAGTACATTAAGCGTTACCAAACCTTCTACCTCAACGGTATTAAATCCATTCAGCCCCAGTTCACTCCCCAAAACCTGACTACAGTACATCCTGGCACTTGGATAATCCCTTCATGTGTCCTATCAGCGACCTCCAGACAAACCCTGCCTTCAGCATAGAAGTCGTAAATGAAATTCCCCTGACAAACAAGCCTAAAAGCTACATGTCCCCCACATTGCTGATCATATCTTAGACCATAAATAATGAGAACACTGACCTTTAACACAATAGTAATTAGACCTGTATTGATTAAGTGTAACTGTGATCTGTAGGCTGCGTCTTCTCCCTCGCCTCTGCTGACTGATCTGGGTGTGAACCTTAGACAGAGCTTCATTACCCAGAGGGACAGAATGCTAAACAGTTGCTTTGTGTCACAGCTATTTATTTGGGGGGGGGGGGGTTCATAAGGGCATGCAAGGGAAAAAGGCTGTAAAACATTCAGCAATCTAGAACGAAAGTCCCTCGCTGTTTGTCTGTTTTTTTTCTCCGTTTGGTGCCTCATGAACACAACCCAATACTGTCTATTATCAGAGCTAGCCATCTTAAGCTTTGGTGGGTTAACTTTGGGCTTGGTTTTACCACAGTTATTGGCAGGGCCGGACTACCGCATTTGGTATGTTGCAATTGTATAATGCTCTTCTACACATTTTGTCTTGAGGCAAAGAGAAAATGTTGCAGTTTAAAAGCAAATTTCCTGCAATTCTATACTTTTTGCCATGGGTCAGAGAGAAACATTTGCTGTTTTATAGCTCATCTCATGCTATTGTTCACATTTTGTCATGAGGCTGAGAGAAAATGTTTCAGTTTAAAGCTAATGTCCTGCTATTCTATACAGTGCATTCGGGATGTATTCAGACCCCTTGACTTTTTCTATATTTTGTTACGTTACAACGTACAACTTATTCTAAAGTGGATACACTTTTCCCTCATCTATCTACAAACAGTACCCCATAATGACAAAGTGAAAACAGGTTTGTAGAAATGTTTACTAAAAATGAAATACCTTATTTACCTAAGTATTCAGACCCTTTGCTATAATACTTGAAATTGAGCTCAGGAGCATCCTGTTTCCATTGATCATACTTGAGATGTTTCTACAACTTGTTTGGAGTCCACCTGTGGTAAATTAAATTGATTGGACATTATTTGGAAAGCACACACCATAAGGTCACACAGTTGACAGTGCATGTTAGCGCAAAAACCAAGCCATGAACCATGAACCAAGCCATGAAGTCGAAGGAATTGTCCGTAGAGCTCCGAGACAGGACTGTGTCGAGGCACAGATCTGGGGAAGGACTCTGTAGTATCTTAGAATGCTTCTTAGATTCATGACACCGGACACGTAAATACATTTTAGTATTTCATTTGAACCTAGAATAACATTACCGGAATACACTTGGCGTAAGCTACCTAAGACTTTTTCCGAGCACGGTTATGTGGACAGACATTTAAACGGCTATGGAGAGCAGAAAGCAAACCCTGTATTGAGTTAATACTGCCTTCTATTGGTAAACATAATTTAACTCTTTAGCCTTATTACCAAGCGTTACGTCTGGAGGAAACCTGGCACCATCCCTACGGTGAAGCATGGGGGTGGCAGCATCATACTGTGGGGATGTTTTCATCCTTGATGAAAACCTGCTCCAGAGCACTCAGGACCTCCGAATGGGGCAACGGTTCAACTTGCAACAGGACAACGACCCTAAGCACACAGCCAAGACAATGCAGGAGTGGCTTCGGGACAAGTCTCTGAATGTCCCTGAGTGGTCCAGCCAGAGCCTGGATTTGATTTGAACCCGATCTAACATCTCTGGAGAGACCTGAAAATAGCTGTGCAGCAACGCTCCCCATCCAACCTGACAGAGCTTGAAAGGATCTGCAGAGAAGTATGGGAGAAACTCCCGATATACAGGTGTGCCAAGCTTGTAGCGTCATACCCAAGAAGACTTGATGCTGCCAAAGGTGTTTCAACAAAGTACTGAGTACATTTTCTGAATACTTATGTCTATGTGATATTTCAGTTTTTTATTTGTAATACATTTGCAAAAACATTTCTAAAAACCTTATGGGGTATTGCGTGTAGATTGATGAGGAAAACAAACAATTTAATACATTTTATCAAAAGCCTGTAACGTAACAAAATGTGGAAAAGGTCAATGGGTCTGAATACTTTCCGAATGCACAATTTTGCATTGAGGCTGAGACAGAATTTTGCAATTTAAAGCAAATTTCCTGCTATTCTACACATTTTGCTATCATATGCTATCTGGGGGGGGGATGACACACATATCCCTGCGTGTCCGTTCGGTAATCCGACCCTGGTTATTGGATTTGCATAACCATGCATAGTGGTAAAAGTAGATTACAAGTATCTCTAGCATTGTAATTACAGTATGGGTAGCACCAGGGACACTCATTCTCTCTCTCTCTCTCTCTCTCTCTCGCACACACACACTCACATGACTCTGCCAAAGTGCTGAAATTTAAAAACTAGTCCAGTTGGCAGGTAATGCAATAGTCTCTAACTCAATCTGCTGTGAAAGTGCCATTACTGCACTTTCACGTTTTTATAGCAGACACACCTTCAATCTCATCCCAGCTGCACTGTATACAGCCTTGTAATACTAGCCTTCTTAACTACATTTCCTCCTAAAAACCTGGGGCCATGGTTGCCATGGTCACAAAGGAATATGGCAAATAAAAATAGGACGATTATTTTACCCTGTATATCATTGGAATATCTTACCATGTCTCTCGTTGTTTCCTTGTTCCTTAAAGCCTACACAGAGAAGATCAAGGAGATGTCCATGATGTCTCTCATCTGCTCCTGCCTATACCCCCAGACATCATACCCCACCACCAACTACCAATTTGGAGGTCAGCCCAAAGTGTGCTTTGTTTTTTAATGTGAATGTTGTATTTTGGCTTTAAATTCGTTCTTAGTCTCAAAACACTTTACATAGGATGAATTACCGGCCATACAATCTACCACCAATGTGTAGCACCCACCCATCTAGGGTAATGCACAACAGCCATTGTGTGTCTTATTTGTCTTGTCTCTCTCAATAGACCTGGAGGTGAAGCCCATCAACAAGCGACTGTCGGGCCAGTCCTTTGAGGTGATCCTGAAGTCCCCCACCGACCTGTCCCCGGACAGGCCCAGTCCCCTGGCCTCTCCCCCCGCCCTGACCTCGCCCCCCAAGAGGGACATCTCCCTGGATGAGCTACAGAGGAGACTGGAGGCAGCTGAGGAGAGGAGGAAGGTAAGACAAGAGGATGGAGGGAAAGGAGGGAGGGAGTAAGAAAAGGGAGGATAGGGAGAGAGTGGGGGGGAAAGCAGGTGAGATAGAAGTTCATGGAGGTTGCTGAGGACAGGCGGAAGGTAAGAGATGGGAACAGAGGGGAAGGAGAGTGCAAGAGAAGGAAGTGAGGATGGGGGGGTGAGGAGGGGGAAAAGCATTTCAGGTTCATAGAGTTCATGGAGGTTGCTGAGGAGAGTAGGATGGTAAGAGAGGATGACAGATGCAAGTGTATGAAGGAAGGGTGCAAGTGTATGATGGAAGGGTGCAAGTGTATGAAGGAAGTCACGGAGGAGGGGAGAGGAAAAAAACATGTGAAGTATGTTAATTTAGTTTGCTGAGAGGTATTTTTTGGTATTTTATTAGGATCCCCATTAGCTGTTGCAAAAGCAGCAGCTACTCTTCCTGGGGTCCACACAAAACATGAAACAAAATACGAATGACATAATACAGAACATCAATAGACAAGAACAGCTCAAGGCATAAGGCATTTTTAAGGTAAGAGAAGGGAAGGCAAGGCAAGGGAGACAGAGGGAGGAAAAGGAGGAGGAGAGACAAGAAGCTGGTGAGGTAAAGGGCTATTGACTTTGCTGAGGAGAGACGAAAGAAGAGGCGTAAACAGGAGATTAAGTGAAATGAGGAAAAGATCATCACTCAATGGGGAGAAGGAGGCGAAGAAGCTGTAAGGAAAGATGAATGAGATGGGGAAACAAATACCAGTCTCTCTCTAGACATCCAGACCCTCTACTGAAATGCCAGAGCTGTCACACATGAATGAGCTTGGTTGTGTTCATTAGGCAACAAATGGAAGAAAAATGACCTGGACTTGTCCAATAAGAAATACCTATTGTCTTTTTCCATTGCTAAACTTTTCAAAACGTTTTCTGTCGCATGCCCTAATGAACACAACCTTGAAAAAGAGACAGATATCTGACATTTCATGAAAACGTAGCAACCCATTGCTTCATCATCCTAGTTCAGTTAGGGGGATTTCCTGGGTTTTCTGTGAGCCTTTTTCTACCTTGCATTTCCACTTAATTAGAAAAACTGATGACTAATTATCGTTGTTGGGTGAGAACTGCTTCAATGCTTAATCGCTGCGTATCAGACAGACCCAGACAGACCTGTCATTGGGTTCCCTGAGGGAAAGAAAAGTCTGGGGAGCGCCTGTCATGGCTGCTGGAATATATCGTAGGGAGGAGGGAAATGTGTATGTGGAAGTCTGGGGGCAAAATCTGGTTGAATGCTTTGACAATAAATGATCAGGCTACTCATTAGCATTTTGATTCAATTCCCTGATATTGGGGAAATGATTTTATCATCAGTCTTTCCTACAACATAATAGGAACTGGATATTTTACCAGCAAACAAACACTTTAGCATAGGGATAGAAATTGGTTATGGTTAGGGTCAAGGTTATGTTAAGGGACAGGGGTTAAGTTAATTTAAGTGAGGTTAGGGTTACGGAAAATCATAAAAGTTAGCATTGGGTTAGCATACTACTGCCGTATACTGACATTCATTTTCAGTAAATATACACTGCTAACAAAATCTGTGCATGAAAAGAGTGCACTTTTTCTCTCTGCTCCCTAGTCCCAGGAGGCTCAGGTGCTGAGGCATTTGGCTGAGCGGAGGGAGCATGAGAAGGAGGTGCTGCACAAGGCCATGGAAGAGAACAACAACTTCAGCAAGATGGCGGAAGAGAAGCTCAACTCCAAAATGGAGGTGAAGAAAGCGAACCGGGAGGCATACCTGAACTCACTGAAGCAGCGGCTCCGTGAGAAGGTGAGGGCCTGTTTTGTTTTCTCTCCTCTCTCTCTCTCTCTCCGCTCTATCTCTAAGTCTGACGCCCCACCTTTTCTTGGTCAGAGAAATAAAGATCTATGCTCAGAACAGAACTAGCTAAGTACTCTGACATATTTCTAGGCTGTAGACAACATAACCTGTCACCTGCGTCTTGACAGATTTCTCTTTGTGGTGTTAATGGTTTTTCCTAGGAGATGCATGCAGCCGAAGTGCGCCGGAACAAGGAGCTGCAAGCAGACCTTTCTGGATAAGAAGGCTTTACTGAAAGGAATTCCCATTTCCCAGCTTGTGTGAAGTGTGTTTTTAGCGAGGAATTATTGTGTCAAAAATCATAATTCTGCTCTACATCCTGCAATCTCATCTGTCATTCAATAGGGAACAAGTTTACCTGCAAGATATCACAACTGTCATAGCTCTTCATCTCTCTACACATCCCTACAGTATAACGTTTTTTTCTCTCACTAAAACATCAACACCACCAGCATTTCAAACAGTAGATTTTAACATTTCTAAATGGTTGGAATACATTCTAATGGCTGGAATTTCAAATGTGCTGCGCACGCCCACACACACATGCACAGACACAAACATACATACAATTCACACACATATAAACTCACAAACTCACACTGACATGCATTGCTTTTTACATAAATGGCATGGATTGTTGAAGGGGAGTCTGTCTTGATCTAACTGTGTAATGGACTAATAAAATGTGAGTGTACTGGATGTTGTCAATGTTCTTTTGGTTGTAAGACATAAGGTACTAAAAGGTAACTAGCCCTCCCTCCTAAGAACAATGTCTAATTGCTGACACAAAAAAGCTACGTTTGGAAAGAAATTGGTATGTGGATGAAGGACATGCTTAGACGAATAAACTATAAAGGGAAATAAATGGCTACAGTTGACACTTTTTAAGTTATTTCATGAAATGTTGTTTTTAGAAGTTACCCAGGTAGAGGATTATGGCATGGGGTTTCACACAAGTGTGTTAAAATCCATTTAATCAGTTTTATTTACAAATTCTTTAGAAAGCAGTACTTAAAAGCTATGTCTAGTTGTCAAATAATATGCAGGGAAATGGTGTTGCACATGTCACCATTAATATCTGCACTATGAGGAGATTTGATGTAAAGTCCCTCTTAACTCACCTGCACATTAATTTTCTTTGTTCTTTCTTTGTTGTTACTTTTCCATACAATCCATTATGTACAATTGCACTAAATATGTTTGGAATAATACAAGATTTTAAATCCCAGCAGTCTTTAAAATGACATTCAGGAGCAAAAGGTTTTCAATGGTTGTTTTTAATTAATAAAAACAATAATTCATTGGAATATAATATTGGAATGGAATATAAATAATAACATTAGAATATAACATTTAATAACAATACCTTAACGAATTATGTGGCAACTCTCTTATGCTTCTAATTTGTGCCTGTAGGTCACAAATAAAGCTATCCCAAGGAAAATTGGAGCACAACTCATGAGCCCACCTTCGTCACTGCTCACACCTAATCCAGTCCCCACATGTGACTGAAAACGGGGAGAGATGCCAATTGAAAAGCTCTCTTAAAAATGTAGATAGCTATCTAGCTATATGACATAAAATGATGTGTAAAATAGCTAAAAGGCTATAAAGTTGCATTAACTGTAAAGTTATCAGTCACTAGTGGAAACATTTACAACTGATATTAAGTTACGTTAAGGTTGCTAGCTAGTATTCCTAGCAGTTTATGCTAACTAGCTAACTGGCTAGCATTTACTGCTTGTGAAGTTGCTAGTTAGTAAGTTAGCATAAACGAGTGCTAACTGGGCTAATCATTGTCTAAATGACAGGTAGAAAAACATTCATAACCATAAAGGGGTAACTAGCCCCTGGGGGCAGGTTGCCCCCAACACACTCATCCAACATATTACCACTTTCCTAAAAAGTTATCTAAATGTTTCTCTTTAAACAAGTGGATTATTTATCTTAAGGCTTTCCTACTTGTATATTTAAAAATATATATAGATCTACCTTCACTGGAATATATCTACAACCTTTTCAAAATGTATGTTTTTGTGAATTACAGGGGAGGGCAGTTACGCTAGGGAGCTAGTTTCCCCCTATTACCCTATTCTATCCACATTATCAGCTAGTAGAATAACTTAAATGCAGCTGAAAGTCTATTATAGCCACACAATTTTTTTTTACAAATAGCTAAGTTTTCATCCAATATTGCGTTATTTAGCAAGTGTCCACACTCTGGTGTGTCCCCACTCTGGTATTGGCAAGTGCGCTCTAGTCAACAGAAAAGTGCTCGCCATCACTAACCAGGTTTACATCCAAACTTTTTATGTGAGGAAAGTACATATCGGATAAAGCATGTCCTTACAGGCCTGATAGAAACGGAACTTTCCAAATGTTGATTAAACAAAATATGCTAGACAAAATTAGATTTTTTTGTGTGCCAGTAAATGAATTATAAGAGAAATGCCGGTGGAAATGCTTATGCTCAAATATTGATTAAATAACCATCATATAGAAGTAAAGTCACGCGATGACATTTTGCGTGGTCCTCCCACTAAGACTCGTCGGGAAAGCATGCAGTTTATTAATGTACAGATTGAATAAATCTGGGGGAGAAGTACAAGGTGATGAGATTGATTCTCCTTTCCCACAGGGTGGTGAAAGTGGAAGGGGATGAGTGCTGTTGACTAGAGCGCACTTGCCAATACCAGAGTGGGGACACACCAGAGTGTGGACACTTGCTAAATAACGCAATATTGGATGGAAACCTAGCTATTTGTAAAAAAAATTGTGTGGCTATAATAGACTTTCAGCTGCATTTAAGTTAATTTATCTGTGCACTGTTGGCTAGCCGCTAGAGCGCACATAGCCTATAGTCTATAATGAGATTATAATATGCATAAACATTATAATCTGTCCCTGCCGCTTTACAAAAGAGCGAGATTATTTTTATTTTTCAAACGGCAATCAAGCATTGATCATCATGTCACCAGAATAAGACCCTAGATATTTAATGGAAAGGAGCACCAAGCTCATCACCTTGCACTTTCACCACCCTATGGGAAAGGAGAATCAAGCTCATCCCCTTCCACTTTCACCACCCTGTGGGAAAGGAGAATCAATCTCATCACCTTGTACTCCTCCCCCAGATTTATTCAATCTGTACCTTAATAAATTAATAAACTGCATGCTTTCCCGACGAGTCTTAGTGGGAGGACCACGCAAAATGTCATCGCGTGACTTTACTTCTATATGATGGTTATTTAATCAATATTTGAGCATAAGCATTTCCACCGGCATTTCTCTAATATTCATTTACTGGCACAAAAAAAATCAAATTTTGTCTAGCATATTTTGTTTAATCAACATTTGGAAAGTTCCGTTTCTATCAGGCCTGTAAGGACATGCTTTATCCGATATGTACTTTCCTCACATAAAAAGTTTGGATGTAAACCTGGTTAGTGATGGCGAGCACTTTTCTGTCACCCCCAGATGAATAGGAGAAACCTATTTATAGTTATCATTTGTGGTTAGTTATCAATATCTTTGCTGTCACATTCTCAACATTTAGGCTTTGTTTTCAATTTGGTGCTAAATAAAGCATAAACATGCAGTCAGGCATGCCACAATACATGCCATCATGGTGGGAGGAAAAACAGATCAAATCAAATTGTATTTGTCACATGCTACTCAATAAGGATCGGACCATTTTTTTCAATTTACATCTAAAATGACATAGCCAAATATAACTGCCTATAGCTCAGGACCTGAAGCAAGGATATGCATATTCTTGATACCATTTGAAAGGAAACACTTTGAAGTTTGTGGAAATGTGAAATTAATGTAGGATAATATGACACATTAGATCTGGTAAAAGATAATACAAACCAAAAAACATGCGTTTTCTTTCTTTCCAGAGACAGCAGGGGTTCAAACTGTAGAACCAATTTCCTACATTTGAATATAACATTTGATTTTATCAAACAAAACTACTCTATATTCTATCTCTGGGACCGTTAGGATGACAAATCAGAGCAAGATTCAGAGGTGAATGTATCAAACTAGTTGCCGTGATGTGTTTTGTTGCTGTGCACTCTCCTCAAACAATAGCATGGTATTTTTTCACTGATTAACACAAATTTAAGCTTTATCCTCATATTAGACATGTCTATGTCCTGGAAAGTTGGCTGTTACTTACGTCATTCTAGACACATTAGCAACAACTGTCCCGGTTTAGGGACACCGATCCCATAGAGGAATAACAACAGGAATTGACTAACAGTAATATGCTTACTTACGGGTCCTTTTCCAACAATGCAGAATTAAAGATAAATATAGGCCTACATAAAATAGAAATAGTGACACAAGGAATAAATACACACTGAATAACAATTCCATGATGATTTCATGGGATCCATCATTTCATTTTTACATTTTACATTTTTAGTCATTTAGCAGACGCTCTTATCCAGAGCGACTTACAGTAGAGTGCATACATTTTATTACATTTTTACATACTGAGACAGAGAACTATGTAGAGAACTATACTCCTTAGAGAACTATGTAGCCTATCTATAATGATACATTGTTCATGTTCCTTTCACATGCAGTGCATTCGGAAAGTAGTCAGACCTCTTGATTTTTTTTTTATCTTACAGCCTAACAGACCCCTTGATCTTACAGCCTAATTCTAAAATGTATTAAATTGTTTTTCCCCCTAATCAATCTACACACACCCCATAATGAGAAAGCAAAAACAGAATTTTTTTTTTTTTTGGTAATTTAGTATAAAAGTGAAATATCACAAGTATTCAGACCCTTCACTCAGTACTTTGTTGAAGCACCTTTGGCAGCGATTACAGCTTCGAGTCTTCTTGGGTATGACACTACAAGCTTGGATCACCTGTATTTGGGGAGTTTCTCCCATTCTTCTCTGCAGATCCTCTCAAACTCCGTTAGGATGGATATGGAGTGTCACTGCACAGCTATTTTCAGGTCTCTCCAGAGATGTTCGATCGGGTTCAAGTCCGGGCCACTCAAGGACATTCAGAGACTTGTCCCAAAGCCACTCCTGCATTGTCTTGGCTGTCTGCTTAGGATCATTGTCCTGTTGGAAGGTAAACCTTTGCCCCAGTCTGAGGTCCTGAGTGCTCTGGAGAAGGTTTTTATCAAGGATCTCTCGTTGCTTTGCTCCGTTCATCTTTCCCTCAATCCTGACTAGTCTACCAGTCCCTGCCGCTGAAAAACATCCCCACAGCATGATGCTGCCACCACCATGCTTTACCGTAGGGATGGTGCCAAGTTTCCTCCAGATGTGACACTTGGCATTCAGGCCAAAGAGTTCAATCTTGGTTTCATCAGACCAGAGAATCTTGTTTCTCATGGTCTGAGAGTCCTTTAGGTGCCTGTTGGCAAACTCCAAGTGGGCTGTCATGTACCTTTTACTGAGGAGTGGTTTCCGTCTAGCCACTCTAACATAAACCTGATTGGTGGAGTGCTGCAGAGATGGTTCTCCTCCTGGAAGGTTATCCCATCTCCACAGAGGAACTCTGTCAGAGTGACCATCGGGTTCTTGGTCACCTCCCTGACCAAGACCCTTCCCCCGATTGCTCCGTTTGGCCGGGCGTCCAGCTCTAGGGAGAGTCTTGGTGGTTTCAAACTTCTTCCATTTAAGAACGACGGAGGCCACTGTGTTCTTGCGGACCTTCAATGCTGCAGACATTTTTTGGTAGGTACCCTTCCCCAGATCTGTGCCTTGACACAATCCTGTCTCGGAGCTCTACAGACAATTCCTTCAATCTCATGGCTTGGTTTTTGCTCTGAAATGCACTGCCAACTGTGGGACCTTATATAGACAGGTGCGTGCCTGTCTATATTTCTAAAACACTTTTTTCGATTCGTCATTATGGGGTATATTTTAGAATACGGCTGTAACCAGTGGTGGAAAAAGAACCCGAATGTCATACTTGAGTAAAAGTAAAGATACCTTAATAGAAAATTATTCAAGTAAAAGTGTAAGTCACCCAGTAAAATACTACTTGTGTAAAAGTCTAAAAGTTTTTGGTTTTAAATATACTTAAGTATCAAAAGTACAAGTATAAATAATTTAAAATTGCCTATATTAAGCAAACCAGACGGCACAATGTTCTTTTTTAAATTTTATTTCGTATAGCCAGGGGCACACTCCAACACTCAGACATAATTTACAAACTAAGCATTTGTGTTTAGTGAATCCACCAGATTAGAGGCAATAGGGGTGACCAGGGATGTTTTCTTGATAAGTGCATGAATTTAACAATGTCCTGTCCTGCTAGCAATTCAAAATACAATCAGTACTTTTGGGTGTCAGGGAAAATGTATGGAGTAAAAAGTACATTATTTTCTTTAGGAATATAGTGAAGTAAAAGTTGTCAAATATAAATAGTGAAGTAAAGATATCCCAAAAAACGAATTAAGTAGTACTTTAAAGTATTTTTATTGAAGCACTTTACACCACTGACTGTAACATAACAAAATGTGGAAAAAGTCAAGGGGTCTGAATACTTTCCGAATGCACTGTAAGCCAACAATACAGAGGAGTAATGTGTCTACACATTATGCATTGTATTTTATGAACTAGGTTACATGACAGGCCAGCACCCATAAACCAACTAAGCCAATAGCTCAATAATCTGTAACCAGGAACAATCATGATTGACTATTGTCCTAACTGACCCATCTGCCCATCTATGTCAGATAGTTATTGTCAAATATGTAGTTAAACATGAAAGTGGTAACTAACACACGGTGTTTGTTATGAATTAATTACTTAAATACGGGCATTTTCTTGAATGGTATTTTACAGACCAGTTAATATTCAATACTGGCAAAGACAAACATATTTGCTTACATTTTTGTGTTTCTTGTGATATTATAATGTAATAAATATGAAATGTCAATATCCAATTAATTATATTACAGTAATCCCTCGTTTATCGCGGGGGTTACGTTCCGAAAATGACCCGCGATAAGTGAAATCCGCGAAATAGAAAACTTTTTTTTTTTTTTACAATTAGCAACTATTACATGTATACAAATACAGTGACTCACGTGTAGGCCGTTTCACTGCTCTTCAGACTGGGCCGCTGCATCCTGACTGCGCTCTGCAGTGTTCTCTTCTTCTGAAGCCCGCGGTGCAGGTGTGTTTGTTCGGGAGAAGAACATAGTGATAGGCAGCTGTTGTCGCTCTTTTTTCTTCTTTGCAAAAAGATCCTTGTACACCGACATGCCACCATCGATTACGTTGGAGAACTGTAATGAACGGCTCATCAAAGGGTCCCATTCCTCAGCTACTCGCTTAAGTTCAGTGGCCATTCGCACCATGGTTGCTAAGCGACCAAGCGTTAGTCCTTCCTTCCTTCCTGGCCAACTTAATGTAAATTTGCCAAGCTGTTTTATGTACGTACACATAACTGCACGAGACGACAAAATGATAGCACAATTCGTAGCATGTTTTGATACAAGAAGCGGGAGTGAGTTTTTAGCGAATCAGAATGCAGAGCACAATGCACCAAAAAAAAAAAAAAATGCATTATGAAAATCCGCGAAATAGCGAATCCGCGATAAGTGAACCGCGAAGTGGCGAGGGATCACTGTACTCCAAATCGATTGCCAAATTCTCTATCACGACTATGGAACTCTGCGATAACACCATCCGTGACTGCGCAAACCGACGCCCGTAAACATCTCGTTAGGTCAACGTTAGCGAAAGCAGCTAACTAGCCTTACTCTTGAGCACTGCAACAGTAGCAGCCATTTCTGAAATCTGAAAACAAAAGGTAAGACGAGAACCTATTCAAAAAGTGTCACGTTAGCTAGCTACTATTAAAAACAGGCAGATGGGTGCCTCTGTGACTAGTTAACAAGCAACCAACTGCTCCTCACTATGCAAGCTAGCTAGTAGCAGACCGTTAACACTGGATGCTTCAATATGTCTGTCGTCGTAACGTGCGTGCCGTGCTCGGTAAAGATTACGTTATTTTATCACCACGACGTAGCGTTCGCTTTCTGTACGTGAACTGTCAAGCTAAAACGTAGCTACAGCCTGTGAAATGGAATTTCTAATGTATGGTTTATCTAGCATTGTAAAATATCCAGCTGAATAAGTCTCCCTATCTGTATCGGCATGCCCTGTTTGGGCCTGGTTTGCTTGCTAAACACTTAGCTAACTAGCTAGCTACTTAGCAAACGTCTTACGCCATGCATATGGTTGTTGCTAGCTACAGCACAGAAAAAGCTGCAATGAGAACTGTGTAGGTAACAACTAGCTAGCTCGCTCAATAATAGCATTGGTGTGATATTTATTAGTTAGCCAGGCCCTCTCCACAACATTTATCACTAACTGCACTAGCTAGCTAGCAAGCTAGTTTAGCTACGTAGCCAATTGAAACGGGCCTATTAAAGCCAAGCTTATGATCCCTACCACCATAATCACCCCTGTAAGGCCAGTTGGTGGTAGCCACAATGAAGTGCCCAATAGCTCCTGTTAATTGCCAATAGCCCACCTCATCTCATGCAAGCTAAACCAGCCTTGAAGACATTGAAGGGAGATGTGCTCTTGAATTACAAATGTTATCATTAGCACACAACTGTGTCTTCGTATCACTTAGTGAGACCTCAACCTCCCTCATGGCATCATCTGAGGTCAATGTTCATGTGGAGGAGGTGGTAGTCGTGACAACGCCGGATGGAGCAGGGGAGGGCTCAGCTGCCGAAGTGAAGACTGTGCTGGTGGCTACAGAGCTGACCCAGATGGGGTGAGTGGTGGACACACTAGAGCTATGTATGAGGATCAGTGAATTCCCATGGCCGCTACTCCAGCCCAGCCAGGGAAGTGTTAGAGCCTGATACACAACGAATTAGTTGATCGTGTGTTTACCATACACACACCTCAGTCATTTGAGTCAGTGATACCCCTTAGGCCTATACCTTATGTTACATAACACTATTTAGTGATGAGTTCTTCCTAGTCAGGTTACATATATTCAAAAGGTCAACCCTACTAGTGGTAGTAGTTTTGTAATCAAGTGTACCACTACCAAATATGGTTATAGACTAGTCTTTGGTAGTGGTACGCTTGATTGTACCCTCTCATCTGGGGTGCTGCATATTGTCTTTGGTTTAGCACTCACTGAAGTTTGTCTATGGTTTATAGACTCATTGGAGTTTCTCTGTATATATCCATTCAGGGAGGAACTTGCAGATGGAAGCATTGAGTCTGAAACCGAGGCCACCACCACTTTGACAAAGGAGGCAGTCTTAGGTAAAGTGTGAAGTTAGTCATTCAGAAAATATTCAGACCCCTTTGACTTTTTCCACATTCTGTTACGTTACAGCCTTATTCTAAAATTTATTAAATCGTTTTTTTCTCATCAATCTACACACAATACCCCATAATGACAAAGCAAAAACAGGTTTTTAGACATTTTTGGAAATGTATAATAAAAAAATAAAAACTGAAATAGCACATTTACAAAAGTATTCAGACCCTTTACTCAGTACTTTGTTGAAGCACCTTTGGAAGCGATTAGACTCAAGTCTTCTTGGGTATGACCCTACAAGCTTGTCACACCTGTATTTGGGGAGTTTCTCCCATTTCTTCTCTACATATACTCTCAAGCTCTGTCAGGTTGGATGGGGAGTGTCACTGCACAGCTATTTTCAGGTCTCTCCAGAGATGTTTGATCGGGTTCAAATCCAGGCTCTGGCTGGGCCACTCAAGGACATTCAGAGACTTGTCCCAAAGCCACTCCGCGTGGTCTTGGCTGTGTGCTTAGGCTCGTTGGCCTGTTGGAAGGTTAACCATTGCCCCAGTCTGAGGTCCTGAGTGCTCTCGAGCAGTTTTTCATCAAAGATCTCTCTGTACTTTGCTCCCTTCATCATACCCTCAATCCTGACTAGTCTGTCTGTCTCTGCCGCTGAAAAACATCCCCACAGCATGATGCTGCCACCACCATGCTTCACCGTAGGGATGGTGCCAGGTTTCCTCCAGATGTGACCCTTAGCATTCAGGCCAAAGAGTTCAATCTTGGTTTCATCAGACCAGAGAATCTTGTTTCTCCTTTAAGAGCCTTTTGGCAAACTCCAAGTTCGTTGTCATTTGCCTTTTACTGAGGAGTGGCTTCCATCTGGCCACTCTACCAAGAAGGCCTGATTGGTTGAGCGCTGCAGAGATGGTTGTCCTTCTGGAAGATTATCCCATTTACACATAGGAACTCTGGAGCTCTGTCGAAGTGACCATCGGGTTCTTGGTCACCTCTCTGACCAAGGCCCTTCACTCCTGATTGCTCAGTTTGGCCGGGCGGTCAGTCTTGGTGGTTCCAAACTTCCATTTAAGAATGATGGAGGCCACTGTGTTCTTGGGGACCTTCAATGCTGCAGAAATGTTTTGGTACCCTTGCCCAGATCTGTGCCTTGACACAATTCTGTCTCTGAGCTCTAGGTGCATCGGTTTGTGTCAAGAACTGCAATGCTGCTGGGTTTTTCATGCTCAACAGTTTACCGTGTGTATCAAGAATGGTCGACCACCCAAAGAACGGTCAGCCAACTTGACAACTGTGGGAAGCATTGGAGGCAACATGGGCCAGCAACCCTGTGGAAAGCTTTCAAGGCCTTTGTAGAGTTTTTCTTGAATTATTCTTTATCTGGCATTAGAGCGTAAGCCTAAGCTTTAAGGCGTAACTGTAGTCACTCCAAATACACACCAAATGCTTCTGGGAAGTTAACGTCGATCCACTGAGGCAAAAAGGACAATGTCGGAGTATAGTTCAATAAGACAAAAGCATGCACAAGGTGTCATTGTTAGAATTGTTTTGTTTCAGCAAAACATTAGGCTACTGTTAAATAGGCCTAAATATTCAACAAAATAAATGAAGAAATGTTGAAGAAAAACTTCATTGTTCAAGAGAGAATTAAAAGGGAACTGTACAGTGCATTTTCTAAATTTGCAGGTGAGGGTCAGGTGCAGGTCTCAGATTTTCAATTTATCACATTCGGGCAGTTATGGATGGGTTATTAGCAATTGCTGATGGGTGCGAGTGAACAAACAGCTGACCTGCACATCAGTACTGTATTTGTATTTTGAAACAATCAAATAAAAGGACTGAAGTGTTATGTGTTTGTCTTATCAGTGAAGCTGTCAGGTGAGATGGATGTGGAGGCTGACGTGGTCTACCCAGTCACCTGTGGGGACGTGAAGGCCACTCTGGTCTGGAAGAAGTTTGTTTGTCCAGGCATCAACATCAAATGTGTCCAAGTAAGTCTGATTAACTCACTTTAGCCATTTTTAAAAACTTAACTCAGTCCTATTGGATCATGATTTTGAGGTTACTTATTCCTTTGATATGCACACCAAGGAAGGAACCAGTGGAGGTACTGATTCCTGTTCATTTGGGACAAAACCTGAACTTGTCCAATAAGAAATGCTTGTTTTAATTTTTTTTAGTGCACACCGTTTTGCTACGATGTGCACTAATGAAAACAACTCTGATGACATATGTCTGTTTATCTGTGTTCCAGTTCAATGAGCATCTCATCAGTCCCAAGGAGTTTGTCTATATGGCTGGGAAATCTACACTGAAAGACTGGAAGAGAGCCATCCGAGTGAACGGCACAATGATCAGGTCTGTGGCTTCGAAAGGATGCATATTTGGGTTTGCACAATACATTTATAATGTGAATCACATGGTCCTCCATGCAAGTAATCTAGAATTCTTGTAGTTCCCACTGCTAAGCAAAGTGGAAATGTAGATCAAAAAGTTGGAGCATTCAAAGTTCTCATGCCCAAGTTATCCAAAACATGATCCTTTGTGCATGTAATCATTGTGCAGTTCTCAAATGTGCCACAAGATGGCACTATGACATAACATGATATCAGGTGATTTTTTAGGGCACTAGTTCAGTATGGCTGGCCTGGGTAGTGTTCATTAGGCACCAAACTGAAGAAAAACATTTAAATTGGACTAAAACGAGGGGCTTCCTGGAGTTATCCAATAAGAAACGCTTATTTTCGCTTTCCATTGCAAAACCTTTTAAAACATTTAACGTTGTGTGCCCTAATGCAGGGTTTTCAAAAATCTGTCCTGCCCCCCCCCCCCCTGGCTGGACGTTTAGGTTTTTGTCCTAGCACTACACAGCTGATTGAATAACCAACTCATCAAGTTTTTTTTGTTTTTTTATCAGCTTCGTAGTGTTGGGGCAAAAAACAAAACGTGTACCCAAGGGGTGCCTCATGACCGACTTTGGAAAACCTTCCCTAATGAACATGACACTGCACTTTGTTGGAGAAAAAAATACTTTCTCTGATGCTGTCTTGCAGCTAAATAATGGTGTATAATACAACTCCCCATAGGAAAATCATGGACTCTGGTGAGCTGGATTTCTACCAGCATTCCAAAGTGTGCTCCAACACATGCCGCAGTACCAAGATTGACCTAGTGGGGACCAGAGTGTCACTCAGAAGCCAGCAGTCCACCGACTACGTCCCTGTCACCCCCTCCTCAGTCGACAGTAAGCGCACACACGCCTCGATTCCCTCAAACCCTCTTATGTGTGTCATTTTTTGTGTAAAATTGTAAGTTATTCAAAGCTTACGATTTTGTTGTTCTAGTGAACGGATCACAGGCCACGTTTCCAACAGAAGTATCATCAGACGAGACCACGGAATGGGTCACGGCCATAGGAGGTGAGTTTGAACTCTGAGTTATGATTTTAAATGTCAAAAGTTTTTAGCCTGCCTTCTTCTTTCCAACTGACCACTAATGCTTAGAAATGAGGCTACGTGACCGCTCAAAGTTCAATAATCAGACAGGCAATCAGGTAATGGGCCAACTATTTGTCTAATCACCTGAGACGGTGCAAAAGCACTTAGATCCATTGACTGTTATAATTGTGACCATGTTGTACACGGACTCTCTATATACTGGCAATTCACAAGTCTAGCAATCCGGTTTAAACAGTGCTTTATCCAACTCTCTGAATATCTATTTGAGACTATATAGTTGATTGTATAGAAGCAACTCCATGGTGTGTGTTTGCATTGTTCCAGAGGACTCTGTGACATTCTGGAGGGGTCTGAAGGAAGCTGGGCTGCTGGAGGAGGTGGTGGAGGACTTCCAGAAGGAGATCCAGGAGGTGCTAAAGGGCATGCAGGAGCGCATCACCGAGCCTCCCCTGCAAGTTAATGGTCAGTTTCATATTGTTAGATGATCATAAGGGATATTTCACTCAAATATTTTAATAAAATGTACTAATGACGGTATTTCACTCTGTAATATTGCTATAATAGCTTGTATGTTTCTCCCATTTATTGAACATGCAGTCATGTGGGAGCTGTTGTTCTGCTGTCCTAATGCCATTCTAACTTCAACCCTGTCTTTTCATCTCCCTACTCTCTGTGTTGGACCTTGACTTCTCAGACGCTGTGCTCCTGAACAACATTGTGCAGAACTTTGGCATGCTCGACCTGGTTAAGAAGGTGCTGGCCAGTCACAAGAGCCAGATGGACCGATATAGGGAGCAGTATTCACGCAGTCTTGTCGGTGAGTTAAATGCTCACAATAACATTCTTCATTATTGTGTCTTTGAGTCCTTGTTTTGTGTTTTTATGGGGTTTTCTAGACAGTCTTTACACTCTCTTTTGTAGACATCATTGTTTTTGTTGCAACTCGCTTAGAAGCAGCTCCTTGAGCAAATAATGGGAAATGTTACTGTTTGGCCTAGGTGTGTATTAAGTTTGACCGCTTTCTCTTGCCGTAGCTCTGGAGCAGCAGTGTGACGAGCACAGGAAACGTGCCAAGGAGCTGAAA
This sequence comes from Salvelinus alpinus, assembly GCF_045679555.1. Taxonomy (NCBI): domain Eukaryota; kingdom Metazoa; phylum Chordata; class Actinopteri; order Salmoniformes; family Salmonidae; genus Salvelinus; species Salvelinus alpinus. Next base: position 11,857,762 of record NC_092113.1, read on the forward strand.
AGCAAATCCCAACACCTCAACAATGTCCTCATGACCCTGACCCCCGTGGCCACGCCACCCACGCCCAAACGCCCCCGCCTCACCCGCGCCGTCTCAGGCCCCGCCGTTATGTCCAGCGCCCCCACCCAGATCACCCTGCCCCTCACCCAGCTGACGGGCCTGCCTGCTGGGTGCAAAGTTCTCTCGATGGGTGGCGCGGTTGGTGCCGGCCAGCAGACCTACACGGTGCTGACATCTCCTGTGGGCGAGTTGGGCCCAGATGCCTCCAATCTGACGGTACTCTCTTCAGCCGCCGCCGTTCAGGAGGGCACCGCCGCCACCACGGCCTTCATCAAGATGGTCAGCCCGGGCTACCAGCTAATCACGCTGCCTGCCGCGCTGGGAACCCAGCTACAGGGCCTGGCAGGGGGCACGCTCCAGGGCACCCCCACCATGGTGGCAATGCCCATGGGTAACAACACGCTGCAGGGCATGGCAGCAGTCACAGCATTGGAGACACAGGTGGACGTTCAGGTGCAGGAAGCCAAGGAGACGTTGGAGGTGGAGAGTTAGAGAGATGTACTACTCCTATATTATTACACACACACAGCAGGAACTGAGGCCCCGTTTGTCCTCACTGGTTTAAGTGCTGGAACCAGTGTAGGTCTAGTGGTGTTGAACTATGAAGCACCCATCTCAGTAAAACTTTATAAAGATGACTTAAAAAAAGTATAACAACGTATACATGCACTGCCCGTTTTAGTCTAAGAACCAGCACGTGTGTGTATGTCTTATCCCAACATGCAAGTAGATGCCATCCCTGCTCAAAAGTCATGACCTTAGCTCTTCTCAGGTGTCCATTTTCACTGGGGTCTACGTGCCATGTTTACATTATTTCTTTACATTATGCTAAAAATGTAGATTCTACAAATGCTCATCTTTCAATGTCAGAATTATTTTTCATTTCAAGCAATGAATTAACTGTATATATCTTTTTGTTGAATATTACAATACATTTAATTATATTGGGTTTTGAAAATGAGATGCAAGATTTCGCTCACACAGTATCAGCGCATGTGCGCGGGTTCGCTTCAGGCTGTTAGAGCGTGGCAGCCAGGGAACCAAAACAGCAGAGAAGTTGAGCCTTGTGCTTCAACGCTCTTAGTGGTTGCGGAAATTAACGAACAATGCTGTTTACTTAATGCATCTATGTCATATCGCTGAGTCTACCTTTTAAAGCTTTGAACAAATTGAAAGTGAACATACTGGTAGTTTTGTTGAACTTGTAAGAGTGTACACTTTGTAAATAAATTTGCTAAATTCTTCAATCTTTGTAATTTGTTAGGGCTATGAGTTGTCGATTAGAACAGGTCAATGTTAGTCGTGTTTCCACTGTAGTGTGCTCTGAAATAACTGAAATCTACAGTGCATTCGGAAAGTATTCAGACCTCTTCGCTTATTTCACATTTTGTTACGCTACAGCCTTATTCTAAAATGGATTCAATTGTTTTTTGACTCAATCTACACACAATACCCAATAATGACAAAGAAAAACGGGTTTAGTAATATTTGCTCATTTATTCCAAATAAAAAAACTGAACTCACATCAACATAAGTATTCAGACCCTTGAAGCAACTTTGGCAGTGATTACAGCCTCGAGTCTTGGATGTAATGCTACACTACAAGCTTGGCACACCTGTATTTGGGGAGTTTCTCCCATTCTTCTCTGCAGATCCTCTCAAGCTCTGTCAGGCTTGGGGAGTGTCCGCTGCACAGCTATTTTCAGCTCTCCAGAGATGTTCGATCGGGTTCACTCAGAGCTAGGGTTGCACATTTTGGGGAGTATGAATATTCAGAGGTGGAAACTTTCCGTGGGAATATATGGGAATTAACGGAAATATATGCAAATGAATACCATTTAAATGTAGATGTTTTTTGCTTTGGATATATTTACCATATCATATGGAGACAAACATAAACCTTTTCATAAGTAGACATTGCAAATGATTAAATCCTAACAATAGAAATAAAAAAGACTAGTTAGTTAACTAATTTAATTAAAGTTCAATTTGTGACTCTTCACATGGGATGATTTCACTTAACAACAAAAGAAAGGGAATACTGCATGATCCCCATCGCATCTCCCCAAAATATTTTCAAAATAAAATGATAGTCTAGAAAATAAAGCTTTGGTTGTCTTCCTCTCAGGCTTCCATGTCTTCTCCCTGGACCTCCTAAATGTCCACCTCTTGAACATCAGACTCTGAGGCCTCATCTTCACGGTCACTTTCCAACCTTGTTGAGGATGGCTCGTTGTCAGGCTCAAAAAGCCTCAAATTTGCCCCGATGGCCACCAATCTTTCCATTCTTGTATTGGTCAGCCTGCTGCGTGCTTTGGTGTGTGTGTTCCCAAACAAAGACCAGTTGCGGCTGATGTTGGTGGGATTTGGAGGATGATGGAGGCAACAGGGGAAAGAGCCTCAGATCCACAAAGTCCCTTCCACCAGGTGGCTGATGAGATATGTTGGCACGACTGCCATATTGCATCTCCATCCCAAAGGCCTTGCTTGGAAGTTGCCCTCATCCAGGCCAAGATGGCGAGACACGGTAGTGATGACACCATAGGCCTTGTTGATCTCTGCATCAGACAGGATGCTCTTGCCAGCATACTTGGGGTCCAACATGTACGGTGCGGCGTGTATGGGCTTCGGGCAGAAGTCTTCATGCTTTTTGATGTATTTCAGAACTGCAGTTTCCTCTGCTTGGAGCAACAGTGAAGTGGGCAGGGCAGTATGGATTTCTTCTCTTACATCTACAAGCAGAGTCTGAACATCAGACAGGATGGCATTGTCTCCTTCAATCTGTGCAATGGCTACTGCTATAGGTTTCAGATGTTTCAGGCTGCTTACCACTCTCTCCCAAAATACATAATCCAGGAGGATAATCTTGATGGGGCTGACCATATAGGCAGACTGTGATATGGTCATTTCTTGGAGAGACTCCTTCCCCTCCAGGAGACTGTAAAACATGATGACAACACCACCCCAACGGGTGTTGCTGGGCAGCTTCAATGTGGTGCTCTTATTCTTCTCACTTTGCTTGGTGTGGTAGATTGCTGCTATAACTTGATGACCCTTCACATACCTAACCATTTCCTTGGCTCTCTTGTAGAGTGTATCCATTGTTTTCAGTGCCATGATGTGCTTGAAGAGCAGATTCAATGCATGAGCAGCACAGCCAACGGGTGTGATGTGAGGGTAGGACTCTTCCACTTTTGACCAAGCAGCCTTCATGTTTGCAGCATTGTATGTCACCAGTGCAAATACCTTCTGTGGTCCAAGGTCACTGTTGACTGCCTTCAGCTCATCTGCAATGTAGAGGCCGCTGTGTCTGTTGTCCTTTGTGTCTGTGCTCTTGTAAAATACTGGTTGAGGGGTGGAGATTATATAGTTAATTATTCCTTTCCCACGAACATTCGACCACCCATCAGAGATGATTGCAATACAGTCTGCTTTCTCTATGATTTGCTTGACCTTCACTTGAACTCTGTCGAACTCTGCATCCAGCAAATGAGTAGATAAAGCATGTCTGGTTGGAGGGGTGTATGCTGGGCGAAGAACATTCAGAAATATCTTCCAATACACATTGCCTGTGAGCATCTGAGGTGAACCAGCTGCATACACTCGAGCAAGACATTCCTCAGCATTTCTCTGACTACGTTCCTCCATGGAGTCAAAAAAACTTCTGATCCCAGGAGGACCATGAGCTGTTGCTATCGATACGGTGTCTGAATCATAATATTCACCTCGAATAGAAGTAGAGGGACTTTTGTCAGAGGTTGCTTGTTGTGAGCGCTGAGGGAACTTTATGCACTTGGTCAGATGATTCTGCATCTCTGTTGCATTCTTCACATATGATTTGGCACATTATTTACAAATGTACACAGCTTTTCCTTCTACATTAGCTGCAGTGAAATGTCTCCACACATCAGAAAGTGCCCGTAGCATTTTCCTGTAAAGATTTGATTTTTTGATTTTTTTTTAACTAATAGAATTCCATGTACAGATAAATAGTTAAGCAGTTAGATTAAACATCTCATTTGTAAGATAAATGTTTTAAAATGAAACATGTATGGAAACAGGTGAATTAACACTCTTCAGTTAGCAGGCTCAAGCAAGCTAAAACCCACATGGTAGCAAAAACTAACTAGCAGAAATTGTTAACAAGTTAGAAATTATTTAAACACACTTTGCTGTAGGCTACTATTGACTAGTTAACAAAAAATCATGTATGTCATATAAAATATATTATAAAATACACCCCACCCAGTATTATAATCAAAACTTACCAGAAAGCATGTAGTCCTTGGCTAAGACAGTGTAGTAGTGTGGGCTCAATAGCATCTCATTAGTGTAAAGATCTTGAGAATCAGCTATACATGTGATGCACTGTGCATGCAGAGGGTTGCAATTCCATTTAATTGGGGATAGTTTAACCAAAATATGCCACAAGACCTAGAATTGCCTTATGTGTATCCCACAAAAAAAGGTTCCCTGTTAAAAGCTAACTTTTTTGATGAATTTAAGCAAAATAACCACAATTCCCGGGCTTTCCCATGGAAAGTTTCCGACCCTTTGCAACCCTAGTCAAGGCTCTGGATGGGCCACTCAAGGACATTCAGAGACTTGTCTCGAAGCCACTCCTGCGTTGTCTTGGCTGTGTGCTTAGGGTCGTTGTCTTGTTGTAAGGTGAACTTTCGCCCCAGTCTAAGGTCCTGAGCGCTCTGGAGCAGGTTTTCATTAAGGATCTCTCTGTACTTTGCTCCGTTTATTTTTCCCTCGATCCTGACTAGTCTACCAGTCCCTGCCGCTGAAAAATATCCCCACATCATGATGCTGCCACTAGCATGCTTCAACATAGGGATGGTGCTAGGTTTCTCCAGAGATTACGCTTGGTATTCAGGCCAAAGAGTAAAATGTTGGTTTCGTCATACCAAAGAATCTTGTTTCTCATGGTCTGATAGTCCTTTAGGTGCCTGTTGGCAAACTCCAAGCGGGCTGTCATGTGCTTTTTAGTGAGGAGTGGCTTCCGTCTGGCCACTCGACCATAAGGCCTGATTGGTGAAGTGCTGCAGAGATAGTTGTCCTTGTGGAAGGTTCTCCCATATCCACAGAGGAACTCTGGAGCTCTGTCAGAGTGACCATTGGGTTCTTGGTCACCTCCCTGACCAAGGAACTTCTCCCAATTGCTCAGTTTGGCCGGGTGGCCAGCTCAAGGAAGAGTCTTGGTGGTTCCAAACCTTTTTCCATTTAAGAATGATGGAGGCCACTGTGTTCTTGGGGACCTTCAATGCTGCAGAATTTTTTTGGTAGCCATCCCCAGATCTGTACCTCGACACAATCCTGTCTCAGAGCTCTACAGACAATTCCTTTGACCTCATGGCTTGGTTTTTGCTCTGACATGCACTGTCAACTGTGGGAGCATATATAGAAAAGGGTGTGCCTTTCCAAATCATGTCCAACCAATTTAATTTACCACAGGTGGACTCCAATCAAAATGTAGAAACATCTCAAGGATTATCAATGGAAACAGGATGCACCTGAGCTCAATTCTGAGTCTCATAGCGAAGGGTGTGAATAATCATGTAAATAAGGTGAATAAACTTGCAAAAATGTTAAAAACCTGTTTTCACTTTGTCATTATGGGATATTGTGTGTAGATTGATGAGGAACATGTTTTATTTCATCAATTTTAGAATAACGCTGAAACGTAACAAAATGTGGCAAAAGGGAAGGGGTCTGAATACTTTCCGAATGCACTGTATATGTCAAATACAGAATGCTATCTGATTTATGGCCTCATAGCCATTACTGGAAAAATGTAAGTATTTTGTTTAAGGCCTTTATTTTTATTTGTAAACCTGTTTTCTCAATTCATCATGAAATCAATAATTTAAAATAACTTTTTATAACATGCAGTACCAGTCAAAAGTGTGGACACACCTACTCATTTAAGGGTTATTCTTTATTTTTACTACATTCTACATTGTAAAAAAATTGTGAAGACCATAGTACTATGAAATAACACATGGAATCATGTGGTAACCAAAAAAGTGTTAAACAAATCAAAATATATTTTATATTTGACATTCTTTAAAGTAGCCACCCTTTGCCTTGATGAAAGCTTTGCACACTCTTGGCATTCTCTCAACCAGCTTCATGAGGTAGTCACCTGGAATGCATTTCAATTAACAGGTGTGCCTTGTTAAAAGTTAATTTGGGGAATTTCTTTCCTTCTTAATGCGTTTGAGCCAATCAGTTGTGTTGTGACAAGGTAGAGGTGGTATACATAAGATAGCTCTATTTGGTAAAAGACCAAGTCCATATTATGGCAAGAACAGGTCAAATAAGCAAAGAGAAATGACAGTCCATCATTACTTTAAGACATGAAGGTCAGTCAATATGTGCAGTCGCAAAAACCATCAAGCGCTATGATGAAACTGGCTCTCATGAGGACCACCACAGGAAAGGAAGACCCAGAGTTTCCTCTGCTGCAGAGGATAAGTTGATTCGAGTTAATAACTGCACCTCAGAAATTGCAGCCCGAAAAATGTTTCACAGAGTTCAAGTAACAGACACATCTCAATATCAACTGTTCAGAGGAGACTGCGTGAATCAGGCCTTCATGGTCGAAATGCTGCAAAGAAACCACTACTAAAGGAGACCAATAATAAGAAGAGACTTGCTTGGGCCAAGAAACACGAGCAATGGACATTAGACTGATGGAAATCTGTCCTTTGGTCTGATGAGTCCAAATTTGAGATTTTCTGTTTCAACCACCCTGTCTTTGTGAGACGCAGAGTAGGTGAACAGATGATCTCCGCATGTGTGGTTCCCACCGTGAAGCATGGAGGGGGAGGTGTGATGGTGTGGGGGTGCTTTGCTGGTGACACTGTCTGTGATTTATTTAGAATTCAAGGTACACTTATCCAGCATGCCTACCACAGCATTCTGCAGCGATACCCCATCCCATCTGGTTTGCGATTAGTTGGACTATCATATGTTTTTCAACAGGACAATGACCCAAAACACACCTCCAGGCTGTGTAAGGGCTATTTGGCCAAAGAGAGTGATGGAGTGTTTCTTCAGATGACCTGGCCTCCACAATCACCCAAACGCAACCCAATTGTGATGGTTTGGGATGAGTTGGACGGCAGAGTGAAGGAAAAGCAGCCAACAAGTGCTCAGCATATGTGGAAACTCCTTCAAGACTGTTGCAAAAGCATTACTCATGAACCTGGTTGAGAGAATGCCAAGAGTGTACAAAGCTGTCATCAAGGCAAAGGGTGGCTACTTTGAAGAATCTATTTGTTTAACCCTTTTTTGGTTACTACATGATTCCATATGTGTTATTTCATAGTTTTAATGTCTTCACTACTATTCTACAATGTAGAAAATAGTACAAATAAAGAAAAACCCTTGAATGAGTAGGCGTTTTCAAACTTTTGACTGGTACTGTATTTTTCTTCTGACTAGAAACAGGGTTTAGAGTTGTTTTGTGCGAGAATTTCATCACTTGTCTTCTCTAATTCACCACATGATCATGCCCCAGCTTGATTGGCAAGCATACAAGCAAGCTAGTATAGTTGACTCGTAAATGTCACCGGCTAGTCGTGCTGCAATGAAATAGGTAAGCTTGACGTTTTGATGTTGAAATATGGCGTGTTTTAGCACAGTCAATGTTTTATTTTTTTACTTCGTTACCTGCTTGGAAGTCTGTTATATTATTTCATCGGTATGTTACAATAGCTTGCCTATACGTTTTCTAAACACGTTTTCAGACGTGTCGCTATGCCACTAGCCCCTCACCTTGATATCAGAATTTACCGATAGGGGGCGCTGAAGTCTTAACTTTGTTTCTCCGTATATTCATATTTGGCCAGCAACTGCCCGCAGGTGCGTTGGCTTTGGGTGCACTACGGCGTATGAAGTCAGATGACATCAAACCTGGATAAGAGTTGCTGGACTCAATGGTGACCGCTCAACAGTGAGTTTGATATGTCCTTGTATCCATGTCATTGATTTAAGTTGATGGGAATATTATGCTTCAACTTAAAATGTTTGATGGATTCTTAGAATAGCCATTGCAATCAGTGAACTTCAAAGGCTACAACATTTTATTCAATGTTTTATTCAATGTAAATCATTCGAGCGGACTCCTGATCGTGAATGCGATCTCCATGGTTTTGAAATGCACCACGAGCCTTTGTGCATTGGCGCTCCCTATGCTCAACGCTCCGCGCTGTCCTCTTGGCACCGAAGGCCTACTCTTGGGCTTCTCGTCCACAAGATGGTGCTAGTACACTTCCACTCACCCTCACAACTCAATTTAGTTGGGTGATTGATTTTAAATTAAGAAATGTATTTTCATGTTAAAAATTAGACCACTGATGTAAAGGTCCATATCGCATTCGTGTATGTATTATTTTCTCTCCGAATGGTAACAGGTCGTTGGTGGTGGCCAAGAATGTGTCTGCGTCTTTACGCGTTTGGTCACCTTTGGCGCTACAAGGTGAATGGCAAGATGTCGATTTCATTTTTGTAGGCTATGTTGTATGGTAGCCTACGTACATAAATCAGGTGTGCGTGTGGGTGGTTGTGTGCTCGCGTTCAATGAGTCATTTTGGAGTTTGATAATCAATTCGCCTAGACATTTTTTTAATTCAAGCGACACAAACATGTTTTACTTACGACTTTGACAAATAAAGTATTTATTCATTGATTTATTAAACAAGCATCATATATTGTAATAAATAATATTTTACTAATAACACAGAAATTAATTGTTTCGTCACGGGTAAGTCCGTCACACAGAAAGCTTTTAAACATGACTGACACAAGCAGGTAGGCCTATTGGCCTTTGCTTTACAGATATGAAATCTGCCGCAACAATGTGCAACCAGGTAAGCAGTAGGCTATAGGTAGCACACATACGGATAATCGTGAGAATTCAAGTGAATTAGCGAAAGAAGTTCGTTTTTTCTATAGACCAAAGTCATCGTATGAACTAGGCTCCTCATCTGAACGAACGGACAATTTGTAGTGGCGACGTAGAAAGCCACCGTACCTCTTCTGATTGTCCCACTTCAAGGTGTTCAAGTTGTTCAACTTTGGCCGAATCCTTCGCATGAAACCTCCATATCGCTTTTGTAACTCCTCTCGACTACCTTGCTCCCTGGAGTCACTTCTCTTTGACTTTGTCTTTGGACCAAATTTGCGTAAAAACCCTCCGTAACGTTTGACCTTGTTTATTGCTGCTTCATCATCATTGAACACTCCCATCTCGTTTTCAGAATCAACATCTCCGCCCTGATCGTCCTCCGAAAACTCCGAGAGGTCTCTCTCTCCAAATTTTCTAAGCAAGTCCTCGTATTTCTTAGGGAACGCGTACGCTCCTTTATAAACGCCATTTTCGCGCCACGGAGAGGTTAACAATTTGTTTTTGTTTTTGTCAATTCGTTTAATGAATCCACCATAACGCTTGACCACGTTTGCAATTGAAGCGTCTTGGTCGTCCTCCGTCTCTGGCGTGGTCCGCGGACCCGCATCTTCATCGCTGAACTCCGAGCCCACTGCGCGGGATTGTAGAGTCTTCCCGCATTTGTCTAACTCGGCCGTGGTCAGTAGAGTTCCCTCACATTCCAAGGTACAAGTCTGAAAGGAAAATGCAAAGAGCAGTGAGCAAAAATCGGCCAATTTACTAACCACATTATGAGAAGGCTAGAAAAGAAAAATAGTAGGCAGAAAGAGAATCATATATTTACCTACACTCAGTTCTATGTCTTTGTTTGTTTACTACAGAAAACATTTAATCTGAGTTTGTCATTAATGTGTGCCCCCAGGCTTCTGTAGAACACATTTGGGAAAAATGGCAAGTTTGTCTGAAGACAATTCTCACTCGCTTCCACAATCCACGCGCGCTCTCCATGGTGCTGAAATGGGCCACGAGCCTTTGCGCACTGCCACAACAAGCTCAACGCTCCACGATATTTGATAACAAAAATTACACCATCATAGATACATAAACACACATCAACGTAAAACAACACTTTCTGTTTGTTTCCATTGGATAAAAGCAAAGTTATCTTGTCATGATGTAAAGCAAATCTTACCAGACTGTTGACTGGGATGTCTGTATTGAGGATTTGTTGCGCGCATTGCAGACACTGGGAAGAGCAGTCTGCTTGGGTCGAAGATGGCAAGCTAAGTATCAACACCAGGACATACCACTCCATTTTGCCAAATCCCTGAAATGAAAGAGAAAACGTGAAGAAAATGTAATGTTCACTTGCCAGGGAAAATGTAACACTTGCCTATGAGATTTAGACTTATTACAGATTTGTTTTTAAATATCCCTCGACAATAAGCATGTATTTCTTTTTAACTTTGACTAGTCTTTGTTTCAATTCCATGTTAGTGGCACAACTTTTCTCTCTTTTTATTGATCAAGCGCCATGCGTAATGGTGTGGCCACCACGCTATTCAATTAGTGTACGATGTTAACTGCCAACAGTTTACCAAATTGTAATAGGCTAGTATAACTCTTCACGGGAGCATTTTTATTAATAAACAGGACATTTGCAAGTCCATTACTGATTATAAAATACAGTAATTGCGAGTAACAGCTGCAATCACACGACTAACAAATGTTATTATTTGGAAATATTATAACGCCAGTACAACACGGTAATAATCAGACTGACAAAAATAGAATAATAAATAAAATGTAAATACCGCAGTAATGTTGGATAATTGTTTCAACCCAGGCGTGGAAAGGTGCAGGTGGAACAGGAGCGCATATGATGCAAGTCAGTGTATGTTCTTCCCCAACAGTTGTTTTTCTTTTGACTGGCTTGTCGTCTGTCTTTTTATTGACGGAATCTTCGTCGTGTCACTGAAGAACATCAGAATAGCTTCTATTAAGTGACCAATGGGAGATAAATATTGCGCAAATAAGCCCACTCGTGCCCGTCACCGCCTCTCTCCCTCCCCCTCTCTATTTTCTGACGCCCACTCACCATTCGCTTCAGAAACTTGGCAACTCAATAATCACACACGTTCTAGCACATTCATAGAGGTTATTGGGTTACAATAGGTAATTGCGAGGAGTTGCACTTTCAATAGGGTTCTTGAATGGTCATAACGGCATATGTTTTCTTTGTGTCAAGTAGTGTAAACAGGAAGTCTTCAATATAGAGAAATCACAATGAGCTTTATTTCAAGATTAAATCCTGGTAATTGGAGCTCATTGAAAGAGCAAGAATGGTCTCCCCTCACATTGTTTATTTGAATCGGGGAGAAACCTTGGAGTTGTAACAAAGGTAACACACATTCAGGAGCACAGCTGACCACTCCTGAAGACCATCCACTGAATTGCACTGTCATGTTTTGATATAGGCCTATCTTTTTATTATATATATTTTTTTGCTTGCCAATACCAGAAGAAATATGACAAATTCAATAGCAGGATTTCAATAACACATTTAAAATAGTTTATTGTTGTTGAAATATTTGCATGATTAAATAAAATGCCCAAATAAATATTTTGTAAAAAGTTAACGAACATGCTTGTTCTTATATTGGCCTACGCATCTTGGCCCTAATAAAAATGCTTAAATACATGAATCCAAAACATATGTATTGAACAACAGTAATAATAATTTAATTACATTTAATACGAAATGAATGGTGTAAATCCAAGCAAGAAGTTAATGTGGTAACTTCGATATCTGATGATCAAAGTAGGTCCTAAGCAGAGAAGTAGCCTATACTTGAAATTTGTGAAAAATTCTGTCTTGTCAGAAAGGACTGCCAGAGAAGGATGCAAAGTGGGAATGAGTATCTGGCAGGTGTGAATGAATGGAATCCCCAGTTATTCTTGAGAAATTATTTGTGAGAATTGTTATTTTGCACCGATTAACGCTGTTTCATATTGGCTTTTTAGTAGACAGAACCATTGTATCTTCTTTGATTTTTCGGGTATGACGTATGAGAATGAAATCTAAGCAGCTTTAACCCAAACATCATTTGAGTGTTTTTGCTTATGACACATCAAATGATATCCTCCTACAGAATGACCATAACATAAATTGGAGCAATAATGTTGGATGAAGATAATGTGATGCGTCGTCCCATTTTTAATTAGCTCCAATCAAATTGGCAAAGCGTTCCCTAGGCAACCTTGAGTGGGCATTCTCGTGTTTTCTCTGATGTCTTGATCTGCTGTTTGATTTGCACCACTTCTTTCACTGAGCCTCCGCGCGCCTCTACTTCCCAAGCTGACGTTATCAGGGGAGAGTGAGCGAGAGGCGACTGATAAGTGTGTGCGCACCGCTTCCCTATTGTCCGACGCCAGACTCCCAAATTAATCCCATCTCTTTCAAAGTACTCTTCATGAAACAACACGTTTTTCAAATTCATAGGCTCATGTCATGTAATAATTACCATATTCCACTTGGGGGGTGAAAACCTCTGACGCAATGAGTGATGGTTGAGTGGATCCCACAAAATTATTGAGAAGAGTGGGGTTCTCTAAAGTCATGGACACCACATAGCAGTGGCACAACTTTCATGTCCCCCCACATTCTGAAATTGCATTTTGGTCCCCCCCAGTTCCAGTTTAACATTGGAATGTGATATAAAACAAGGCAATGGTGTGCTTTAGGAACATGTGGACGCCTCCGAGCGGTCGGGTAGGCTGTTTGGAAATAAAATCAAATGTTATGTCCCCCCACTTCTAAAACCAAAGTTGTGCCCCTGCCACATAGACTAACATTCTTGACGCATGCCGCTGGAAACATTAGCTTCCAGCTTAGGTATCCAAACAACCATTTTATTTCTCTAGTAGGGTAGGCTCTGTTTGTCAACGCTGCTTTTTAAATAAATTATTAATCCACTCCTCAGGCCTTTTCCAAACAAGATACTGGATGATATATGTGCCTCTGGCTCTGGTTATTATACTGCCTCATATACTCTCTCACTCTCTCTCTCTCTCTCTCTCTGTCTCTCTCTCTCTGTCTCTCTCTCTCCGTCTCTCTCTCTCCGTCTCTCTCGGTGTGTGTGTGTGTGAATGGTTGTGTCTTTGGCTGAGGTCTACATTTACATTCTCCAGTATCTTGGAAACACTTGCATTTTAAATTCAACTACGCTCTTCCCACAAGCTAGACACATCTCTGCCATTACACACATACTATTTCTAGATTCTACAAGTGTCTGGAACTCTCTAATGGAGGGATGCCACACCATTCTTTCAAGAGAAATTCCATAATTTGGTGTTTTGTTGATGGTACTGGAAAACGCTGTCTCAGGTGGTGCTCCAGAATCTCCCATAAGTGTCAGTAACGCCCAGAACACGCAGGACCCCCTATCGGCGAACGATGAAATGACAACTCCAAGTCTGAACTGCCAAAAAGCACATGGAATCAGATATTTCAAGCCACATTTCAAACCACCTTTGTAGGTGGTTTGAAGTCAGATACAAATCTGATTCCTGGCCACGCAACTTGTCTGAATGGTCAAATCTGATGTATTTTCCCTCAAGTGGTTTTTAGACTGTTATTTGGCATATCTTGCTGCTTGCTAGCTACTCTGTTTACAGTTTGACAAGAACAGGTGGTAGCTAACTAGCTTGTTAATTGTTTACAAGCAAATTAGTGAATGTGCCCGAAAGCTAAACAGCTACCTAGCTAGCTCATTAAGTGACTGCTGTGGCTAGCCAAAAAGTTGGATCATCTTATTCTTTGAGGCTTTAAAAGTGTTCTTACACTATGATTTTGAACATCCAAAGCAACTGGGAAACGTCCATGGCAGGCAATGTTGTGGCCTTAGCTTGCTACATAACTTCTGAGTGATAGGAAGCATGAGCACCACCGCCAATCAGCCAACACCACAGTGCACACACCTGTCGTTACTATGGCAACTAGCATAGCCATGTCAGTAAAGGACTGCTGTCTGAACAGACACATCCAATTTGGTCATTTGTAACTTGCTGTTTGGTATTGCAAAACGGGTTTGAAAAACAAAACAGATTTAGCACTATAGGCCTGCAGGGTGAAAAAGGATTTTGAGATCCCTCTTTCAAAGTCACTGAGATTTCTTCTTCTAGACATTGTAGCCAAAATAATGGGTAACTGGGCATTTTTATACATGACCCTAAGCATGATGGGATGTTAACTGCTTAATTAACTCAGGAACTACACCTGTGTGGAAGCACCTGATTTCAATATACTTTGTATCCCTCATTTACTCAAGTGTTTCCTTTATATTTGCAGTTACCTGTATATTGTTGATGTACTGAATTGCTAGTTTGATAAGTTCATTTTTCACTAAATATTAAGTGTAAAAGTATTTCTATAGAGACGTGGGTGACCACGGTCCACAGTATATCCTACTGTAGAAGTAATGAAAAGGCAAACTACAAGGTAGCCTACATTAGATTTTAACACACCATGATATTGACGTGAGTAAATAGTTACAGCACAGCACTGCGGCGTCATCCAAGACATGCTATGTTACATGGTGATTTCTTTGACATCATTCTTCCTCCCGCCCCCTCCTTGACTCCTCCTCATTTAGCACCTCCAGCAATGAACTAAGTCTGTTGGGAGAACGTTGTGCGTTTTAAAGTAGAGCAAAGAATTAGCAACAACTTTATTAATGTGTGAAGGTAACCATAGCAGCAGTTAAGAATGACTTGCCACCATTACCATAAATAATATTGAGGGGGATGTACATTTCTTCTTTTTCCTCCGCCCTTTTTCAACTGGGGGTAGAGGGTGACTTGTTTTTAGTCTGCTGTCAGGTTGTCATGGGGGAATTCTCAGTTAAATGTGTTATGATTGCAATCGTCATATGTTTTCCTCAGGCGTGTGCTACTGACATTGGGTTGGGTGTAACATACAATATGGCACTTTGGAGGCTCCCTTGGGATTGCCATATAGATTCTTAACAATACTATTGAGAATGAATAGCCTATGTCTCAAACAGAGAAGCAGTGATCAAATATACCTTATTTATTTTATTTTTTTACAAAGCCTTTTCATAGCAGTTCTTTGGCTATGGTATGCAGAGCCAGGGGGTTACCAAGGCATTTCTATGCAATTTAAAAACTTTAAAATGCTATTATTGAGAACAGCAAAAACAAGCAAAAATTGCCCCAGCCAATATCACACATTGGTTGCTGTAGTTTCATTCACTTCAGTCGATCAAAAAACTGATAGCCTATTAGATATACAATTAGGCGTTACACACTAACTCACATTAACTCAGGGACATGTTAGCAGATTTTTTTTGCAGTTTTATAGCTAATTTCCTGCAATTATACACATTTTGCCATGGAGTGGGGAGAAATGTTTGTTGTTTGAAAGCTAATTTCTTGCAATTCTACAAATTTTGCCATTACTTATGTCACGCTGATATGATATCTGATGGAGAGTGATTAACTAAATCAATTGAGGCCACCTGGAGGTCAGGGCCCCTGGGCACGTGCCACACATGACTGGTCGGTGACATGGGCTAATTGAGTGACTGTCAGTAGGCAGGTTTCTGTTGACCAAGGTTTATTCGTGTCACGTTCCTGACCGGTTTTCTGTTATTTTGTATGTGTTAGTCGGTCAGGGCGTGAGTTTGGGTGGGCAGTCTATGTTATGTGTTTCTATGTTGGTAAAGGGTGACCTGATATGGTTCTCAATTAGAGGCAGGTGGTTTTCATTTCCTCTGATTGAGAGCCATATTAAGGTAGGTGTTTTCACATTGATTGTTGTGGGTGGTTGTCTCCTGTGTCTGTGTTTGTCGCGCCACACGGGACTGTCTCGGTTTGTTTGTACGTTCGTTCTTTTGTGTAGTCATTTTCCTGTTCGTGAGTTCTTCGTTGTATGTAAGTTCGCATGTCCAGGTCTGTCTACTTCGTTTGTTATTTTGTTAGTTATTCAAGTATAGTTCGTTTTTGTCTTGTTCAATAAATTCATTATGTCCTATGACAACGCTGCGTTTTGGTTCAATCCATGCTCCTCCTCGTCCGAGGAGGAAGATGAAGAAGATCGTTACAATTCGTCAAAAGCAATGTCGCAAAAAAAATCGTTGTGACGTGTAATGGAAACTAAAGATATAGGATACATTTTCTAAAGATCGACAACATTTTTATCCGTTCGACAGGTACGTGGGGCATGTGATGTCACCACATAACTATAACGCTCCACTCCACATTTAATGCTAAATGCCTACTGCTTGCAACAACAAAAAAGTTCAACTACAAAAATTATGTTTTTTTGCAGGACAAAGATTGTCCTGACTTTGAAGAATGCCTGAATTGTTTCGCCTTGCTTTACTGGTTGGCTGGCACGATTCACCATCCAATTATTTCAGATCTACAGGAGTGCAAGTTTCACCATGGCAGGGACCTTGGTGATACGTTGGCACATGAGAATTATTAGAATATGGCAAATACTGTATGAGTCAATTATTGCATTCTGTTCATGCTGGCTTTTGTGGGCTACCTGAGACATAAAACAGATAGGTGGAAGGGTGACGTTAAATACGCACTTGTATCACGGGTGACCTGCTTGGGGAGGGCATACGGCTGTCATCAATGTATTAATGTGCAATTTGCCTAAATGGGTAATGGAAACACTTCAACCACTACATTTTTATTCAACACTTTAGGTTTTTGCGAGAACATTTTTATTTTTAGGTGTGAAGTCATTGCGTCCAGCTGTTTTTAATCGACTCAAGAATGTTAAATGGAAACGAACCATATTAGGCAATTGCCACATCTATCTTCTATTGGTACTTTCAAAGTGTTTACAAAAAATCACTGGACAAGTTCATGGAAAACTAGCTAGTGAGTGACATATAACAAGAGGAACACTGCTGATGCACAACCAAGTTGACATTCCACCTGGTGTATTCTACTATTCTAACTCTCAACAGTAAGTTGAAACCCCTCCCCATTTTTTAAAATTTGATTTCTATCCCGCTGATGGGATTTCCCGGAAATTGTTTGGACACGTGGGAAGACGAGCATGCGGGAATACTGGAAAGACAAGCGTATGGTGTTGACTCTTGAAAGGAACACACCCACTTTTACTTTTGCCCTTTTCTCTGCAACCTTCCATATCAACATCATTTAATATTATTGACGTAAGGCAGTTGAGAAGTTGCTTTATCTGCAGTAAACAGAAATATGTTGTCTGTCAACATTTTTGCTGTAATGGGTAACGAAACAAGCCCTTTTGAGTTAATTATTTGATAGGACTTCATGACGGCCACGAAAGACTAGAGAATAGGACAGAACACAGCTCAAGCACATTCTGATATCACTGTTCTAAAGATGAGTGGAGCACACATATCCTTGGTTACCAAGCCGGTCATATTTCTTTTCCCATATCTTTGGAGACCAAGGTTATTTTACTGCTGTATACATTTCCCTTGTGAATGTCAACCACTTGTTCACGCATGCACGAACACGCGCACACACACACACAGATGCGGTCTGTATACACCTCTACACAAACAATACAGGCAAACAGGCATTGTGACTCATCACACGTGTTACTGTATGTGTGCTGCTTTCTTGGCTAGGGCTCAATAGAAAAATATATAAATCTCAATATGACTTCTCTGGTTACAAGTCATTTATAAATATAAATAAACAAATACATCATTTTGAAAACTGTTCAAACACGTGTCCTCATGGATGACATTACAAACGCAAGAGATACACCGATTGATGGTGCACCCTCATGTACACATTCACAAACATGTACACATTCACAAATGACGAAACAATTTAACATTCATAGAGACAAGCGCATGCCAGACCTTGAACTATTCATCATATAAGCCAAGTTTTTTTCAAATCGATCTAGCAATATGTATTTTCTTGCATTGTTTGGATGCCAGGTTCTTAGCCATTAAAATAAAAAAGTGATTACAAGAAAATATAAAGTTTCTGATTGTTTATGGTAGTGGGAGAAGTGTAAATAGTTAGAGGCTAATGTACTCTACTGTAGAGTTCAAGCTCAACAGTCTGATTAATATGCATTTGAAGTCAGAAGTTTACATACACTTAGGTTGGAGTCATTAAAACTCGTTTTGAACCACTCCACACATTTCTTGTTAACAAACTATAGTTTTGGCAAGTCGGTTAGGACATCTACTTTGTGCATGACACAAGTCATTTTTCCAACAATTGTTTACAGATTATTTCATTTATAATTCACTGTATCACAATTCCAGTGGGTCAGAAGTTTACATACACTAAGTTGACTGTTCCTTTTAAACAGCTTGGAAAATTCCAGAAAATTATGTCATGGCTTTAGAAGCTTCTGATAGGCTAATTGACATCATTTGAGTCAAATGGAGGTGTACCTGTGGATGTATTTCAAGGCCTACCTTCAGACTCACTGCCTCTTTGCTTGACATCATGGGAAAATCAAAAGAAATCAGCCAAGACTTCACAAAATAAATTGTAGACATCCACAAGTCTGGTTCATCCTTGGGAGCAATTTCCAAACGCCTGAAGGTACCACGTTCATCTGTACAAACAATAGTACGCAAGTATAAACACCATGGGACCACGCAGCCGTCATAACGCTCAGGAAGGAGACACGTTCTGTCCTCTAGAGATGAACGTACTTTGGATATGAAAAGTGCAAACCAATCCCAAAATGCTGGAGGAAACTGGTACAAAAGTATCTATATCCACAGTAAAATTAGTCCTATATCGACATGACTTGAAAAGCCGCTCAGCAAGGAAGAAGCCACTGCTCTTAAACCGCCATGAAAACTCCAGACTATGGTTTGCAACTGCACAAGAGGACAAAGAGCGTACTTTTTGGAGAAATGTCCTCTGGTCTGATGAAACAAAAATAGAACTGTTTGGCCATAATGACAATTGTTATGTTTGGAGGTAAAAGGGGGATGCTTGCAAGCCAAAGAACACCAACCCAACCATGAAGCACGGGGGTGGCAGCATCATGTTGTGGGGGTGCTTTGCTGCAGGAGGGACTGGTGGACTTCACAAAATAGATGGCATCATGAGGTAGGAAAATTATGTGGATATATTGAAGCAACATCAGTCAGGAAGGTAAAGCTTCGTCGCAAATGGGTCTTCCAAATGGACAATGACCCTAAGCATACTTCCAAAGTTGTGGCAAAATGGCTTAAGGACAACAAAGTCAAGGTATTGGAGTGGCCATCACAAATCCCTGACCTCAATCCTATAGAAAATTTATGGGCAGAACTGAAAGCGTGTGCGAGCAAGGAGGCCTACAAACCTGACTCAGTTACACCAGCTCTGTCAGGAGGAATGGGCCAAAATTCACCAAACTTATTATGGGAAGCTTGTGGAAGGCTGCACAAAACGTTTGACCCAAGTTAAACAATTTAGAAGCAATTTAAATGAATACAAAAATACTATTATTCTTACATTTCACATTCTTAAAATAAAGTGGTGATCATAAGACAGGGAATTTTTACTACGATTAAATGTTAGGAATTGTGAAAAACTGAGTTTAAATGTATTTGGCTAAGGTGCATGTAAACTTCTGACTTCACCTGTATCCGGATGGATCTATTGTACACTGAAGAAAAATATAAAAGCAACATGTAAAGTGTTGGTCCCATGTTTCATGAGCTGAAATAAAAGATCCCAGAAATGTCCATGGACACAAAAAGCTTATTTCTCTAAAATGTTATGCATATTTGTTTACATCCCTGTTAGTGAGCATTTCTCATTTGCCAAGATATTCCATCCACCTGACAGGTGTGGCATATCAAGAAGCTGATTAAACAGCATGATCATTACATAGGTGCACCTTTTGCTGGGGACAATAAAAGGCCACTCTAAAATGTGCAGTTTTGTCACACAACACAATGCCACATGTCACAAGTTTTGAGGGAGTGTGGAATTGGCATGCTGACTGCAGGAATGTCCACCAGAGCTGTTTCCAAAGTAATTAATGTTAATTTCTGTACCAAAAGCTGCCTCCGTCATTTTAGAAAATTTGCCAGTATGTCCAAACAGCCTCACAACCACAGACCACGTGTAACCATGCCATTCCAGAACTTCCACATCTGGCTTCTCTATCTGCGGGATCGTCTGAGACCAGCCCTCGACAGCTGATGAAGCTGTGAAGTGTGCTCTTCATGTATGAATACCTATTTCAACTGTACCCAGGCAGATGGCAGACAGAGTGTATGGCGTCGTGTGGGTGAGCGGTTGGCTGATGACAACGTTGTGAACAGACTGCCCCATGGTGGCAATGGGGTTATGGTATGGGCAGGCATAAGCGACAGACAACTAACACAATTGCATTTTATTGATGGCAATTTTAATGCACAGAGATACCGTGACGAGATCCTGAGGCCTATTGTCGTGCCATTTATCCGCCGCCATCACCTCATGTTTCAGCATGATAATGTACGACCCCATGTCGCAAGTATCTGTACACAATTCCTGGAAGCTGGAGGTATCTGTGACCAACAGATTTTCTTTCTTTCTTTATATTTTTTATTTAACCAGGTAGGCTAGTTGAGAACAAGTTCTCATTTGCAACTGCGACCTGGCCAAGATAAAGCATAGCAATTCGACACATACAACAACACAGTTACACATGGAATAAACAAAGCACAGTCAATAATACAGTGGAAAAATAAGTCTATATACAATGTGAGCAAATAAGGTGAGATAAGGGAGGTAAAGGCAAAAAAAGGCCATGGTGGCAAGGTAAACTAGAACACTGTGTTCTCTCAAGTGCTGATACAATATAGCAAGTAAAACACTGGAATGGTAGATTTGCAGTGGAAGAATGTGCAAAGTAGAAATATAAATAATGGGGTGCAAAGGAGCAAAATAAATAAATACAGTAGGGGAAGAGGTAGTTGTTTGGGCTAAATTATAGATGGGCTATGTACAGGTGCAGTAATCTGTGAGCTGCTCTGACAGCTGGTGCTTAAAGCTAGTGAGGGAGATACGTGTTTCCAGCTTCAGAGATTTTTGCAGTTCGTTCCAGTCATTGGCAGCAGAGAACTGGAAGGAAAGACGACCAAAGGAGGAATTGGCTTTGGGGGTGACCAGTGAGATATACCTGCTGGAGCGCGTGCTACGAGTGGGTGCTGCTATAGTGACCAGTGAGCTGAGATAAGGCGGGGCTTTACCTAGCAGAGACTTGTAGGGAACCTGTAGCCAGTGGGTTTGACGACGAGTATGAAGCGAGGGCCAACCAACGAGAGCGTACAGGTTGCAATGGTGGGTAGTGTATGGGGCTTTGGTGACAAAACGGATGGCACTGTGATAGACTGCATCCAGTTTGTTGAGTAGAGTGTTGGAAGCTATTTTATAGATGACATTACCGAAGTCGAGGATCAGTAGGATGCAGTAGATGCATATCTGTATTCCCACTCATGAGAAATCCATTGATTAGGGCCTAATGAATTTATTTCAATTGACTGATTTTCTTATATAAACTGCAAGTCAGTAAAATCTTTTAAATTGTTGCATGTTGCGTTTATATTTTTGTTCAGTGTATGATTGATGGAAGGATAAAGGAAGGTATAGATAGATGGATGGATGGAGGGAGGGATGAATGAAAGTTAACTAGTTGATGGATGATGAAGAGGGGTTAGAGGGGTGAATAGATGAATAAAGAGAAGTTGAAAATGGTGTGAAAAGGGTAGATGTTTACACCACCTGTAAGTCGGTTTACATTTTCTTTTTTTAAAGAATCAAGTAGTTTGAGACAGATATAGAAAAGAAGACATTTTGACGTATTCAACAACTGGATCCTGACTAGATAATTGACTAGATAGTCAAAGGATTGCTGGCGTCCTGGTCCACGGAGAGGGACAAGACAGGGCTGTTTCATCTCCCCACAGGTCCTTCCCTGACAGCTGTGAATTGACTATGATGTACGGAGCCATCAAGGACAAGCGCAGAGTGACTCAACTGTGCCATTGAACCTTTGTACCATTTGAAATGAATAATGGATACGTTATCGGAGCTCTGGGAAAGGAACGAAATAAGACAGACTGTTTCTTTCAGTCATGGAATCATAGAACCAAGAATTATAAGGAGGCATAGGAGAAGAGATCCTAGTACACAGTAATTTAATACAAAAACATGGAGTGAATTTTTATTGTATGCCTATGAAGATAAGATCATGCCTTATATTCTATTGCCATGTGGTTGTATATCTGCCCAATTCTGTCCCTAGAGAGCAGAGCATTCCAGAGCAGAACATGCAAAATAGTAAATGAATACGTTTTTTGCATATATACAGTACCAGTCAAAAGTTTGGACACACCGACTCATTCAAGGGATTTTCTTTATTTTTTACTATTTTCTACATTGTAGAATACGAGTGAAGACATCATAACGATGAAATAATACACACCGAATCATGTAGTAACCAAAAAGGTGTTCAACAAATCAAAATATATTGTATATTTCAGATTCTTCGAAGTAGCCACCCTTTGCCTTGATGAAAGCTTTGCACACTCTTGGCATTCTATCAACCAGCTTCACCTGGAATGCTTTTCCAACAGTCTTGAGGGAGGTCTCACATATGCTGAGCACTTGTTGGCTGCTTTTCCTTCACTCTGCAGTCCAACTCATCCCTGAAACCATCTCAATTGGGTTGAGGTTGGGTGATTTTGGAGGCCAGGTCATTTGATGCAGCACTCCATCACTCTCCTTGGTCAAATAGCCCTTACACAGCCTGGAGGTGTGTTGAGTCATTGTCCTGTTGAAAAACAAATGATGATCCTGCTAAGCGCAAACCAGATGGCATTGCGTATCACTGCAGAATGCTGTGGTAGCCATGCTGGTTAAGTGTGCCTTGAATTCTAAATAAATCACTGACAGTGTCACCAGCAACGCACCCGCACCCGCACACCATCAAACCTCCTCCATGCTTCACGGTGGGAACCACACATGCGGAGATAATCCGTTCACCTACTCTGCTTCTCACAAATACACAAAGGTTGGAACCAAAAATCTCACATTTGTACTCATCAGACCAAAGGACAGATTTCCACCGGTCTAATGTCCATTGCTCGTGTTTCTTGGCTCAAGCAAGTCTCTTTTTATTATTGGTGTCCTTTAGTAGTGGTATCTTTGCAGCAATTCGACCATGAAGGCCTGATTCACAGTTGATGTTGAGATGTGTCTGTTACTTGAACTCTGTGAAGCATTTATTTGGGCTGCAGTTACTGAGGCGCAGTTAACTCTAATGAACTTATCCTCTGCAGCAGAGGTAACTCTGTGTCTTCCTTTCCTGTGGTGGTCCTCATGAGAGGTAACCTCATTGCAACTCCCCTCCAAGTCTCCGACCACTACCTTGTATCCTTTTCCCTCTCGCTCTCATCCAACACTTCCCACACTGCCCCTACTCGGATGGTATCGCGCCGTCCCAACCTTCGCTCTCTCTCCCCCGCTACCCTCTCCTCTTCCATCCTATCATCTCTTCCCTCTGCTCAAACCTTCTCCAACCTATCTCCTGATTCTGCCTCCTCAACCCTCCTCTCCTCCCTTTCTGCATCCTTTGACTCTCTATGTCCCCTATCCTCCAGGCCGGCTCGGTCCTCCCCTCCCGCTCCGTGGCTCGACGACTCATTGCGAGCTCACAGAACAGGGCTCCGGGCAGCCGAGCGGAAATGGAGGAAAACTCGCCTCCCTGCGGACCTGGCATCCTTTCACTCCCTCCTCTCTACATTTTCCTCTTCTGTCTCTGCTGCTAAAGCCACTTTCTACCACTCTAAATTCCAAGCATCTGCCTCTAACCCCAGGAAGCTCTTTGCCACCTTCTCCTCCCTCCTGAATCCTCCTCCCCCCCCCCCCCCCTCCTCCCTCTCTGCAGATGACTTCGTCAACCATTTTGAAAAGAAGGTCGACGACATCCGATCCTCGTTTGCTAAGTCAAACGACACCGCTGGTTCTGCTCACACTGCCCCACCCTGTGCTCTGACCTCTTTCTCCCCTCTCTCTCCAGATGAAATCTCGCGTCTCGTGACGGCCGGCCGCCCAACAACCTGCCCGCTTGACCCTATCCCCTCCTCTCTTCTCCAGACCATTTCCGGAGACCTTCTCCCTTACCTCACCTCGCTCATCAACTCATCCCTGACCGCTGGCTACGTCCCTTCCGTCTTCAAGAGAGCGAGAGTTGCACCCCTTCTGAAAAAACCTACACTCGATCCCTCCGATGTCAACAACTACAGACCAGTATCCCTTCTTTCTTTTCTCTCCAAAACTCTTGAACGTGCCGTCCTTGGCCAGCTCTCCCGCTATCTCTCTCAGAATGACCTTCTTGATCCAAATCAGTCAGGTTTCAAGACTAGTCATTCAACTGAGACTGCTCTTCTCTGTATCACGGAGGCGCTCCGCACTGCTAAAGCTAACTCTCTCTCCTCTGCTCTCATCCTTCTAGACCTATCGGCTGCCTTCGATACTGTGAACCATCAGATCCTCCTCTCCACCCTCTCCGAGTTGGGCATCTCCGGCGCGGCCCACGCTTGGATTGCGTCCTACCTGACAGGTCGCTCCTACCAGGTGGCGTGGCGAGAATCTGTCTCCTCACCACGTGCTCTCACCACTGGTGTCCCCCAGGGCTCTGTTCTAGGCCCTCTCCTATTCTCGCTATACACCAAGTCACTTGGCTCTGTCATAACCTCACATGGTCTCTCCTATCATTGCTATGCAGACGACACACAACTAATCTTCTCCTTTCCCCCTTCTGATGACCAGGTGGCGAATCGCATCTCTGCATGTCTGGCAGACATATCAGTGTGGATGACGGATCACCACCTCAAGCTGAACCTCGGCAAGACGGAGCTGCTCTTCCTCCCGGGGAAGGACTGCCCGTTCCATGATCTCGCCATCACGGTTGACAACTCCATTGTGTCCTCCTCCCAGAGCGCTAAGAACCTTGGCGTGATCCTGGACAACACCCTGTCGTTCTCAACCAACATCAAGGCGGTGGCCCGTTCCTGTAGGTTCATGCTCTACAACATCCGCAGAGTACGACCCTGCCTCACACAGGAAGCGGCGCAGGTCCTAATCCAGGCACTTGTCATCTCCCGTCTGGATTACTGCAACTCGCTGTTGGCTGGGCTCCCTGCCTGTGCCATTAAACCCCTACAACTCATCCAGAACGCCGCAGCCCGTCTGGTGTTCAACCTTCCCAAGTTCTCTCACGTCACCCCGCTCCTCCGCTCTCTCCACTGGCTTCCAGTTGAAGCTCGCATCCGCTACAAGACCATGGTGCTTGCCTACGGAGCTGTGAGGGGAACGGCACCTCAGTACCTCCAGGCTCTGATCAGGCCCTACACCCAAACAAGGGCACTGCGTTCATCCACCTCTGGCCTGCTCGCCTCCCTACCACTGAGGAAGTACAGTTCCCGCTCAGCCCAGTCAAAACTGTTCGCTGCTCTGGCCCCCCAATGGTGGAACAAACTCCCTCACGACGCCAGGACAGCGGAGTCAATCACCACCTTCCGGAGACACCTGAAACCCCACCTCTTTAAGGAATACCTAGGATAGGATAAAGTAATCCTTCTCACTCCCCCCCCCCCTTAAAAGATTTAGATGCACTATTGTAAAGTGGCCGTTCCACTGGATGTCATAAGGTGAATGCACCAATTTGTAAGTCGCTCTGGATAAGAGCGTCTGCTAAATGACTTAAATGTAAATGTAAATGTAGGTAGTTTCATCATAGCGCTTGATGGTTTTTGCGACTGCACTTGAAGAAACTTTCAAAGTTCTTGAGATTTTCCAGATTGACTGACCTTCATGTCTTAAAGTAATGATGGACTGTCGTTTCTCTTTGCCTATTTGAGCTGTTCTTGCCATAATATGGACTTGGTCTTTTACCAAATAGAGCTATCTTATCTATACCTCCCCACTCACCTTGTCACAACACAACTGATTTGCTCAAACATATTAAGAATGAAAAAATTCCACAAATGAACTTTTAACAAGGCACACCTGTTCATTGAAATGTATTCCAGGTGACTACCTCATGAAACTGGTTGAGAGAATGCCAAGCGGGTGCAAAGCTGGCATCAAGACAAAGGGTGACTACTTTAAAGAATCTCAAATATAAAATATATTTTGATTTGTTTAACACTTTTTTGGTTACTGTAACGGATCCCCCCGGTACTGTTGTTCATTCCGTGCACCTGTCACGCCCCGTGAGTTGGGGTGGGCATTCTATGTTTTGTTCTATGTTTTATATTTCTATGTGTTTGGCCGAGTGTGGTTCTCAATCAGAGGCAGCTGCCTATCGTTGTCTCTGATTGAGAACCATACTTAGGTAGCCTCATCCCACCTGTGTTTTGTGGGTAGTTGTTTTCTGT
Source organism: Salvelinus alpinus (assembly GCF_045679555.1). Classification (NCBI taxonomy): domain Eukaryota; kingdom Metazoa; phylum Chordata; class Actinopteri; order Salmoniformes; family Salmonidae; genus Salvelinus; species Salvelinus alpinus. The sequence continues at coordinate 11,884,150 of NC_092113.1, forward strand.
TGTGTGTCTGCACCAGCCAGAACTGTTTCGGTCGTTATCTTTGTTATTTTTGTTATTTCAGTGTTCATTTAATAAATATGGACACGTACCACGCTGCACCTTGGTCCTCTCCTTCCAACAGCCGTTACAGCACCAGTACCGGAGGTCTACGTTACCGGCCTCTAAGCATTACTGAACTGTCTCATTAGGCACACCTGTTTCCCATCCCCCCTTGATTAGTAGTTTACATACACATAGGTTGGAGTCATTAAAACTCGTTTTTCAACCACTCCACAAATTTCTTGTTGATAAACTATAGTTTTGGCAAGTCGGTTAGGACATCTACTTTGTGCATGACACAAGTAATTTTTCCAACAAATTGTTTACAGACAGGTTATTTCACTTATAATTCACTGTATCACAATTCCAGTGTGTCAGAAGTTAACCAACACTAAGTTGACTGTGCCTTTAAAAAGCTCGGAAAATTCCAGAAAATTATGTAATGGCTTTAGAAGCTTCTGATAGGCTAATTGACATCATTTGAGTCAATTGGAGGTGTACCTGTGGATGTATTTCAAGGCCTACCTTCAAACTCAGTGCCTCTTTGCTTGACATCATGGGAAAATGAAAAGGAATCAGCCAAGACCTCAGAAAAAAAAAATGTAGACCTCCACAAGTCTGGCTCATCCTTGGGAGCAATTTCCAAACGCCTGAAGGTACCATGGTCATCTGTACAAATAGTACGCAAGTATAAACACCATGGGACCACGCAGCTGTCATACTGCTCAGGAAGGAGATGCGTTCTGTCTCCTAGAGATGAACGTACTTTGGTGTGAAAAGTGCAAATCAATCCCAGAACAACAGCAAAGGACCTTGTGAAGATGCTGGAGGAAACAGGTACAAAAGTATCTATATCCACAGTAAAACAAGTCCAATATCGACATAACCTGAAAGGCTTCTCAGCAAGGAAGAAGCCACTCCTCCAAAACCGCCATAAAAAAGCCAGACTACGGTTTGCATCTGCACATGGGGACAACGATAGTACTTTTTGGAGAAATGTCCTCTGGTCTGATGAAACAAAAACAGAACTGTTTTGCCATAATGACCATCGTTATGTTTGGAGGAAAAAGGGGGATGCTTGCAAGCCGAAGAACACCATCCCAACCGTGAAGCACAGGGGTGGCAGCATCATGTTGTAGGGGTGCTTTGCTGCAGGAGGGACTGGTGCACTTCACAAAATAGATGGCATCATGAGGAAGGAACATTATGTGGATATATTGAAGCAACATCTCAAGACATCAGTCAGGAAGTTAAAGCTTGGTCGCAAATAGGTCTTCCAACTGCAAGGAGGCCTATAAAACTGACTCAGTTACACCAGCTCTGTCAGGAGGAATGGGCCAAAATTTACCAAACTTATTTACCAAGCTGTTTAAAGGCACAGTCAACTTAGTGTATGTTAACTTCTGACCCACTGAAATTGTGATACAGTGAATTATAAGTAAAATAATCTGTCTGTAAACAATTGTTGGCAAAATGACTTATGTCATGCAGAAAGTAGATGTCCTAACCGACTTGCCAAAACTATAGTTTGTTATCAAGAAATTTGTGGAGTGGTTGAAAAACGAGTTTTAATGACTTCCAACCTAAGTTAATGTAAACTTCCGACTTCAACTGTGTACAGTATATACTGTATATACTATATACTGCCTTCATAAACTATTCACACCCCTTAACTTTTTCCACATTTTGTTGTCTTAAAATTTAAATAGATTACATTGAGAGTTTTGTGTCAATGGCCTACACACAATACCCCATAATGTCTTAGTAGAATTATGTATTTTGAAATTTTTACAAATTAATAAAAAATGAAAAGTGGAAAGGTCTTGAGTCTCTCTCTATTCAACCCCTTTGTTATGGCAAGCCTAAACCAGTTCACGGGTATAATTAAGCAATAAGGCCCGAGGGGGTGTAACGGCTTTCGTCGGTGGAAGGAGAGGATGTGCAGCGTGGTACGTATCCATATTTATTTGAATACTTTTCAATATTGAACAAAACAATAAACAGACGAAAACCAATGAAGCTACAGTCCCGAACTAGTGAACACAGACAAAACAGGAACACACGAACAGGAACAATCACCCACAAAACACACTACAAAACAGGCTACCTAAATATGGTTCCCAATCAGAGACAATGACTAACACCTGCCTCTGATTGAGAACCATATCAGGCCAAACAAGAAACCCCACATAGAAACAGAAAACATAGACTGCCCACCCCAACTCACACCCTGACCATACTAAAACAAAGAAAAACCAAAAGAACTATGGTCAGAATGTGACAGGGGGTGTGGTATATGGCCAATATATCACGGCTAGGGCAGTTCTTATGCACAACGCAAGTGCATGGACACACCCCTTAGCCGTCATATATTGGCCATATATCACAAAACCCCGAGGTGCTTTATTGCTATCAAAAATTGGTTACCAATGTAATTAGAGCAGTAAAAATACATGTTTTGTCATACCTGTGGTATACGTTCCGATATACCACGGCTGTCAGCCAATCAGCATTCAGGGCTCGAACCACGCATTTTATAAATGTGCTTAATAAGTCACATAAATTACAAAAATAGTGTTTAACATGATTTTGGAATTTCTACCTCATCTCTGTACCCACACATACAGTACAATTATCTGTAAGGTCTCTCAGTCAAGCAGTGCATTTTAAACACAGATTCAACCACAAAGACCAGGGAGGTCTTCCAATGCCTCGCAAAAAAGGGCACCTATTGGTAGATGGGTAAAAAAAGCAGACATTGAATATTCCTTTGAGCATGGTAATTATACTTTGGATGGTATATCAATACACACAGTCACTACAAAGGTACAAACATCCTTCCTACCTAAGTTGCCGGAGAGGAAGAAAACCGCTCAGGGATTTCCATGAGGCCAATGGTGACTTTAAAACAGCTACAGAGTTGTATGGCTGTGACATGAGAACTGAGAATGGATCAACAACAATGTTGTAGTTACTCCAGAATACTAACCTAATTGACAGAGTGAGAAGAAGGAAGCCTGTCTATAATACAAATATTCCAAAACATTAATCTTGTTTGCAACAAAGCACTAAAGTATTATCCTGATTACAAAGTGTTATGTTTGAGGCAAATCCAATACAACACATTACTAAGGACCACTCTCCATACTTTTAAGCATAGCGGTGTCTGCATCATGTTATGTGTATGCTTGTAATCATTAAGGTCTGGGGAGTTTTTCAGGATAAAAAAAAAGAAAACAATTGGAGCTAATTACAGGCAAAATCCTAGAGGAAAATCTGGTTTAGTCTGCTTTCCACCAGTCACTGGGAGAATAATTCACCTTTCAGCAGGACAATAACCTAAACACAAGGTCAAATCTACACTGTAGTTGCTTACCTTGAAGACGGTGAATGTTCCTGAGTGGCCAAGTTGCAGTTTTGACTTAAATCTACTTAAAAATCTATGGTAAGACCTGAAAATGATTGTCTAGCAATGATCAACAACCAATTTGACAGAGCTTGAATACTTTTGAAAAGAATAATGGACAAATGTTGCACAATCAAGGAATGGAAGGCTCTTAGAGAATTAACCAGAGAGGCTCACAGCTGTAATTGCTGCCAAAGGTGCTTCTACAAAGTATTGACTCAGGGGTCTGAATACATATGTAAATTAGATATTTCTGTATTTTATTTTCAAGAAATTTGCTAACATTTCTAAAAACATGTTTTAACTTTGTCATTATGGGGTATTGCGTGTAGATGGGTGAGGAAAAAAAATAAAATGTCATCAATTTTGGAATAAATCAAGGGGTATGAATACTTTCTGAAGGCACCGTATGAATGGTAATATTAATGACGTTGTTTTTCAAACCATGGGGAAGTGCTCGCTTAGATCCACTCTAAACCCCCCTTCTGTTTGGCATCCAGTCCTCGGGCTTGGCCTGCTATATGTATATTTGAAGAAGATAACAGCGGACGCCGTTGTTCGGGAGACTAATGATAAATGATGCATCATGGAGTCACCTGCTTGACTTCCCACGTTTCCTCTTTGTGGCTCCGAACCCAGCGTGGCGTTTGGACTTCCTGGGAGCTGCCTAAAAGCATTTGGTCGTTTTATAACCCTCTACAAGGTCTCCTTTTCCGTCCCAGAGTTGGAACGGGATCAAAATTAGAATTGGCACAGGAAGCAAAGCAGCAGGCTATTTTACTTGTACCTAAATCTATTGTATTATAATTGAGCTGGCAAATATAGATGTGTTGTTGATCCTTCATGACCGAGGTCGCAGGCTGACTAACATAACGCTCACTTTACAATAGCGGAACAATAATTGTTGTTCTCGTCATTGACGTCAGCATCTTAAAGTAGATCTTCATGTATACGTAAAAACATATTAAAACTAATATGGCCCGGACCAAGGACCAATTTTCCCAAAATTATTAAATACGTTTGCTTTATAATTGCATAACCAAGGAGAGTAAACCTAATTTTCAAAACATTTCACTGTCCTACATTCAGTGTTAAAACACCCGGAAATTATGACTGAAAGGAAAAGATTGATGTAGAATTGCCAGAGTATTTTATTGACTTTGTGAAATATACTTGATTTTGAATGAATGAGCTAAAATATGTACTTCATACAACAGAACAGAATCCTTTGTGTGATTCAAATTCCAACAGCATCTACTTTGGAATACAGTAGACTTGCCCATGACGCATTTTCAGCATTGTATGCATTTAAACTGTTTTCATGAAGTCGCTTAAAACATTTCTAAAAAATATGGCGGGCTAAAAAAGGCATTTAGTGAGCTCGTTAACCGTTTTCTTTAACGATCTCACGAAATGCCTATTTTGGCCCGGCATAGTTTTTTGAAATGTATTCAGTATTATGAGACCCCTGTGAAATACTCATCATAATGAATGAATCAATCAATCATAATGAATAACATTGTATGGACATGGTGGACCTGATCCTATGTCAGCACTCCTACACCGAGATGCTTGATACAAGTCCAAGAGTTGTAAATACTGTCTCTGGGTTAGTCTCTTAGACTCCAAAAATAAAGCAGAGAGAGCAGTTCCTGGATCAGTGTGAGATAGAGCTTTGGCTATAGTGAATTCAATGACTGATATGGTTAATCATCTAATTCAATTTATAGTCAAACTCTTTTGTTACCCCCACTCACTTTGTTATTTTATTATATTATTATATTATTATATATTTATATATACTGTATATGATCTTACTGTGGTACTTGATTTTAAAGTGACTGTAAGTGACTCTGGATGCTGGATAAGAGCGTCTGAACTAAATGTAAAATTTGATCTAAAAGTCAGAACTTATATCCCACATCAGCACTACTATGAGACCGCACTCTTAATCTAATACCCTTGATACGGCTCCTGGTCTCTGCACATGGAAATTCTTAAAGAAACTATCATTGCCCACACTTCAACATCATATGTTATTCAATTTTAGATTGATGTTCTCTCAGGGAAACAGCAGGGGGCGCTTGTTGTTGACAGATTAGCCTCTGCAGAGCTGGGGACAATAAGCTACAGTGTTAGAATGCCTGAAAAGACCACTTCTAAAATAGTGATTCTATTTTTCAGGGACATATTTCTACATGTGAAAATGCTTATATTTTTGCGCTCCCGAGTGGCGCAGCGGTTTAAGGCACTGCATCTCAGTGCTAGAGGTGTTGCTACAGACCCTGGTTGAATTCCAGTCTGTATCACAACCGGCCGTGATTGGGAGTCCCATAGGGTGGTGCACAATTGGCCCAGCGTCGTTAGGGTTTGGCTGGGGTAGGCCGTCATTGTAAATAAGATTTTGTTCTTAACTGACTTGCCTAGTTAAATAAAGGTACAACAAATATATTGCATGCTTTCATGAATAATGCCATCACTTTGTCACGCCAGACAAACAATGTCCATAGGAGATGGCAGGAGAGCATTGTCTACTCAATAACAATTGCCACTGTTTTCCACAAAGTCCTGGGTTCCATAGAAACAATAAAAACATACACATCACATAAAGGTTTAGATAAAAACACTATACACAGAAGCATAGACAGTAGCAAAACATACAAAAGCTCACTCAAATTACAGCACAAACAGATCTGGGACCAGGCTATCATTTTATATCCCTGGGCTTGTGTTCACAAACTGTCTCAGAGTGGGAGTGCTAATCTTGAATCATGTCCCCCCCTGTCCATATAATCTTATTCATTATGATTTAAAAACCCAAACTGAGCCTATATCAGCACACATACTCCTGATGCATCAATTACCATAACATAAAATACATAGTGAGTCAGAATAACTAATGTAACATGTTAACATTATATTGAAAATGTATTTCATTTACAGATTTAACTGACACAGCAATTTACATAATAAACACTTTTCGTATTCATGCATCGCTCTTTGAATTTTTATGTGACAAAATATCATTGTGGATCCTATTTCAAGGTGTCTAATGTGTTCCTATCAAATATCTGACTAGCGCATACATACCACCTTGTAATGAACTCAGTGTAACACAAAAGTATTTATTAAAAGCTTCTTGTTATCTATGGTATTTCCTTTCACTTTCTTTAAAAGGATGATGTCCTTCGGTTGTCATGGAAACGCAAATGACATCATGTTTTGTACAACAAGAGAGACAAAGACGGCGAGTTCTGTGAATTCTTGTGAGTCAGAGACTAGTAAGTGCCCCTGAAACTTGTGAAAGATATTTAGCCAGGAGCAGAACAGGCCAAAATAAAAGCCCAAGTCTATTGAAACTAGCTGCTTCACCATCAGAGTGATCCAGTCCCAAAGCAAAGGAGGCTCAAGGAGGCACAAAGCACAAGGCTGTGCTTGGACTGGGAGTGGGAGGCACAAACCCGCTGGGCACACACTGGTTGAACCAACATTGTTTCAAAGTCATCTGTCAACCTATTGTGACGTGGAATCTATGTGGAAAACACATTTGGATTTGCAAAATGTCATCAACCAGTACTGTTTTCATCTAATTTCAACCGGTTGTAAACATTGAAATTAGGGTAACACTACAACAATGACTTAACCTGACTAACAGGTTGTTACTTAAATCTATTTTCAACATAGTCATCAGAACTATGTATGCGTTAAAAATGAATTAAACATGTCACGTAGAAATGTAAAAAAAAAAAGAAAAAAGAAGTCACCCTATATTCAATATAGTGGTTGAAATTCTGCTGAATTTCATATTTTATTTGATCTAGTTTCAATGTTGATAGTAAAATGGTATGTTTGAATCAACATCCTTGTTTCAACGTCATGCCATCAACCGTCATACCATCAACCTAAATAAAGAGGTATATTGAAATAAAATGTTGTATCTTTTTTACCACTTTTTCAGTATCCAATCAGTTGTTACAGTCTTGTCTCAGAGCTGCAAATCTCTCCCAAGAGCTGTGCGTCCTCCAAAACACAACTAAGCCGCACTGCTTCTTGACACAATGCCCACTTAATCCAGAAGCACCAATGTGTCGGAGGAAACACTGTACACCTGGTGGCCATGTCAGCATGCACTGCGCACAGCCCACCACAGGAGTCACTAGTGTGCGATGGGACAAGCACATCTCTGCTGGCCAAACCCTCCCCTAACCTGGACGATGCCGGGTCAATTGTGCGCTGCCCCATGGGCCTCCCGGTCACAGCTGGCTGCGACAGAGCCTGGGCTCGAACCCAGGATCTCTAGTGGCACAGCTAGTGCTGCGATGCAGTGCCTTAGACCACTGCGCCACTCGGGAGGCCGTTGAAATAAAATTTGAAGCTACAGTCCAACGATTCCTGCCTGAACAGTGACTCCTACTGGTATGAGGGGTAATGCACTTCAGTGAGAACAAGTCTAGAATCTAGATGCCTACCTCTATGTACCCTGCATGGCTTTGAAAACAAGCTGTGTTTGTTTGAGCTGAGCTTTCATGTCAACACATTTAGTCATTGATCAGCTTCCATACAGGTGGCGGCCTGAATTTAAAATTTGTTAAATATATATTTTTTTGTCACTGGCCTGCACACAAAACCCCATAATTATTATGTGGAATTATGTTTTTCAAAATGTTTACATTAATTACAAATGAAATTCTGAAATGTCTTGAGTCAGTTGAAATGTCTTGAGTTGTTGATAGGAGCGCTGGGCCTGTAACCGCAAGGTTGCTGGATCGAATCCCTGAGCCGACAAGGAAAAACTATGTTGTTCTGCACCTGAGGAAGCCAGTTAAACTACTGTTCCCTGGGCGCTGATGACGTGGATATCATTTAAGGCAGCCCCCCGCACCGCTCTGATTCAGAGGGGTTGGGTTAAATGTGGAAGACACATTTAAGTTGAATGCATTCAACTGACTAGGTATTCCCCTTTCAATTGCGTAGACTACCTAAATAACATTGAAAGTAGACTAATTCCTCTAATGTTTCTTACGCAAGCTACATGTGAAAGTAAATTGGGTGTGAGGTTGGGCATTTACATCTGATTCACCCAAAGATTGATCAGGAATTATTTTTAATTCATCAATTTAAAAAATAAGTCATACATAATAAATACATAATAAAATGTGGCAAAAGTCAAAGGGTCTGAATACTTTCCAAATTAACTGTATAAACAGTGCATTTGGAAAAGTATTCAGACCCCTTCACTTTTTCTCCATTTTGTTATGTTACTACCCTCATCAATCTACACACAATACCCCATAATGACAAAGCTAAAACAGGTTTTTAGAAATGTTTGCAAATGTATTGAAAATGAAAAACATAAATACCTTATTCACAGAAGTATTCAGACCCTTTGCTATGAGACTCGAAATTGAGCTCAGGTGCATCCTGTTTCCATTAATCATCCTTGAGAGTGGCACAGCTAGCGCTGTGGGAGATGACCAAGAGCCTGATGGTCACTCTGAGAGCTCCAGAGTTCCTTTGTGGAGATGGGATAACCTCCCAGAAGGACAACCATCTCTGCAGCACGCCACCAATCAGACCTTTATGGTAGAGTGGCCAGATGGAACCCAATCCTCAGTAAAAGGCACATGACAGCCCGCTTGGAGTTTGCCAAAAGATTCATTGGTCTGATGAAACCAAGATTGAACTCTTTGGCCTGAATGCTAAACGTCACATCTGGAGGTGGTGGCAGCATCATGCTGTGGTGATGTTTTACAGTGACAGAGACTGGGAGACTAGACAGGATCGAGGCACAGATGAATGGAGCAAAGTACAGAGAGATCCTTGATGAAAACCTGCTCCAGAGCGCTCAGGACCTCAGACTGGGGTGAAGGTTCATCTTTCAACAGGACAATGACCCTAAGCACACAGCCAAGACAACGCAGGAGTGGCTTCGAGACAAGTCTCTGAATGTCCTTAAGTGGCCCAGCCAGAGCTTGGCCTTGAACCCAATCGAACATCTCTGGAGAGATCTGAAAATCGCTGTGCAACGACGCTCCCCATCCAACCTGAAAGAGCTTGAGAGGATCTGCAGAGAAGAATGGGTAAAACTCCCCAAATATAGGTGTGCCAAGCTTGTAGCGTCATACCCAAGAAGCCTCAAGGCTGTAATCAATGCCAAAGGTGCTTCAACAAAGTAAAGGGTCTGAATTCTTATGTAAATGTGATATTTATTTAATTTTTTTATGAGCAAAAATGTCTAAGAACCTGTTCTCTTTGTCATTATGGGGTATTGTGTGTAGATTGATGAGGGAAAAAACTATTTTTAATCAATTTTAGAATAAGGCTGTCACGTAACAAAATTTGGAAAAGTCAAGGGCTCTGAATACTTTCAGAATGCACTGTATACAATATCCAAGAAGAAGATACATCTCCTTCCAATGTTGATATTTGGTTGTGCAAATCAGATGTCAATATACCATATCAACCCAACGTCACTCCAAAATTACTTTCACACACAGCTTGTGTAAGATAAGTTAGAGGAGTTAGAGCAACTCAATATTAGGAAGGTGTTCCTAATGTTTGGTATACTCAGTGTATATTGAATATAGGATGACAAAGATTGTTAATGTTTAATTATGTTGTTAAAGTTGTATATATTTTTTCTACAAACAAACAAATAAAAAATAACATTATACAGCATAAAAACATTGAGCATGACATCAAGACATATCCTCCAACGTATCACATATTGTCACATGTGCTCCCTCTCTGGCCTCTAGGTCACCAGGCAGCTCGTTAGGGCGCACACCTGTCACCAGGGTTACGCAGAACGATGACTCACCAAAGGGAAGCATCAGGGAGTGTTTTTTTGTTTTGTTTTTGTGTTGGGGGTGATGTCGGGTCCGGGTGTTGGAGCCAGAGCTACCTGGGAGGCCTCAGCTGGTTTGTAGGCTCCCATGGCTCAGCGGGTTCGATATGCTTCCATGCCTTAGCTGGGTGAACATGTTCCCGTGCCTCAACCGAGGCAACCGGGGAGGTCTCAGACGGCTCATCAGGTATCTGCGCCTCAGCGGAGGTGACCGGCCCGCTCCGGATCCCCGGGATCGTCCCTGTGGTTTGCGTCCTGTGGCTGGAGCCGAACGCACCAGGGAGGGGGGACACTGCTCATCTCACTCCTCAGCCGGTTCGTCAGGTATCTGCGCCTCAGCGGAGGTGACCGGCCAGCTCCGGATCCCCGGGATCGTCCCTGTGGTTTGCGTCCTGTGGCTGGAGCCGAACACACCAGGGAGGGGGGATACTGTCACATATGCTCTCTCTCCGGCGTTCTAGGTCGTCATGCTCCCGTAGCTCAGCCAGATCGACAGGTTCCCGCGCCTTAGCAGAGGTGACCGGTCCGCTCCTGATCACCGGGATCGTCATCTTGGTCGGCGTCCTGCAGCTGAAGCCGCGCATCGGGGAGAGGGTACTGTCACGTGTGCTCCCTCTCCAGCCTCTAGATCACCAGGCTGCTCGGTAGGGTGCACACCTGTCACCAGCGTCACGCGCATAATGACGCGCATGGACTCCATCACCTCCTTGATTACCTGCCCTTTATATGTCACTCCTTTTGGTTTCTTCCCCAGTTGTCATTGTTGCTGTTTCATGTCGGTGCGCTGTTTGTGTTTTGTTCATGTATTTTTTTTATGTATTCACCCCCTGAACTTGCTTCACGACTCTCAGTGTACATCGTTACACATATACACAGTCAAATAGTATCTCACAAGTTACAATACAGAACTAAATGGGTTCACAAGCATAAGTAATCACCACTCAGTCTTAGAAACATGACAAGCTTGTCCAGCTTCTAGAATTGTCGTTTCTACCAGTGATCCTAGCAAACATTTGTTCATAAGATGCTACCTCCAACATTGATTCTATCCACCGTTTCAGAGTAGGAGTGGCATGACCCTTCCTAATTCTAAGGATTACTCTAGCTGCTCTAACAATACCAACAGTGATCAGTGCAAATTCCTCAATTGTTACATTAGGTAACTCTGTTCTATCGCCCAAGAGACATATTCTTGGTGAAACTGGAATTGTTAACCCCAAACATTCCTCCAGATATTTAGAAACATCCTTCCAGAAAGGTTCCCATATTGTGTGTTAAAATGTACCAGTGTCTTTTCGGAATTTCCAACAGAGAATGGTTGATCAGCCTCATCTTATGAAGCCTTGTTGGGGTCCAATAAAACCTATGTTGTATCTTATACTGAGTAAGTTTACCCCTGGCTTCCCTTATGTTCTTCCCTGAGCTGGACAAGATCTTCAACCAGGTATCATCCTCAATTTCACACTTTAGGTCAATTTGTCATATTGTTCTGAGGTTTTTACAGTCTTTACTCTGCAGATGAGTAAATATTGAGGAAAAAATGTATACTTTATGTTTAGGTAATTCCAAATACTCAGCTATTGGGTTCTTTCCTGGATTTCGTTGATAGCCGGTTAACAAACATTCTCTCAATTGTAAATATTTCCAGAAATGTCCCTTGTCTCCCACATCATATTTTTGTACCAAATCTGGGTATGACATTAAAACATATTCACTGTACAGATCACCTATAGTATGAATTAATTTCATCAGCCACTGTTTCCAGTACACAGACTTCTTTCTTATCCGTAGTCTAGGATTGTGCCACAATGATGAGTATCCTTGTATTAGATGTGATATTCCACAGTGTACTGTTCTCCACACCTCTTTTGAGTGTAACAAAATTGGTTTGGGAGTTTCAACAGACCTCTCCCCTGTAAGACTATGTGACAGAGTATTAACAGGAGTGAAATGACAACTTAGTTCCCGTTCTATTTTTATCCAATCCAAGCCAGCATACCTTTTCCCCCAATGCATCACCAATTTAGCCATTTCAAATGATAAATTGTACAACTTAACATCTGGTAAAGGCAAGCCTCCTACATCCCTTGGTGAGCACATTTCTTCATATTAATCCTGGGTTTTTTCCTATCCCACAAAAAGTATTTAGTTAATTTGTCATATGTTTAAAATACTGGTCTGGAATATTTATAGGTAACATTGCAGAGATATAATTAAATTGTGGGACCACAAAAATTGACATAATTACATTCGTAAGGACTGTTGCTTTATGATTGGAATATAGGACCCCTATCCATTTACAAAAGTCATGTCCAAAACCACATTTTCTAGGGTTCTTAAGAGAAAGCCCACTCTACCCTATCAAATTTCTTCTCAGCATCTAAGGAGACAGCAGCGATAGGAACTATATTTGATTGGTTTAACCACATGAGATGGTAGAGCCTCCTCATATGATGAGTTGAGGTTCTGTTCTTAATAAATCCTACTTGGTCACTATGTATAACATACCTGTACAAATAAAAATTTCAAAAAAGATTATGTTAATAAAATTTGACAAAAGTATTTTCATACAGTTCTTACACATGTGTAATTGACATAAAAATCGAAAGAATTTCGAAAAACGGTCCAGAAAGCACTTTTTAAAGGGGGTGATAAGTTTTTGCCAAAACTTTCAAAATTTCAAAATTTTACTCTTGGGTCTTGACTTGCGTTACAATAGGCCTATGAAAAATTATGCTAGAGCGCACTCGCCCACTATAGGATTTTTGGGGTGTTACACGGCTCATTTACAATATGGCATTTGCCATCAACTTTGGATGAAACACCGCCAGAAGTAGTGTATTTGTCCATCGTGTATATGGTCCGCCCACTGCCAATAACTTGCCATGTTATTTTGTACAATTGAGGGGGGAGTTCCCTTACATTAGGTAGTGCCTTCTCTAAGTGTATCGCAAGGGTCTTAGTAAGAATCTTACAATCCACATTAAGGAGGCTGACCGCTCTAAAATTCACAGGTTCTGTAGTATCTCTATCCTTTTTAGGAATCAGCAATATCAAAGCCTCATTAAAGGTCTCCGGAAGGGAGACATTTTTAAATGCCTCCTGGTATACCATTGTCAATACAGGTACAATAATGTTAATATGCTTTTTTTATTTATTTTTTATTTTAAATTTTACCCCCAATTTCATGGTATCCAATTGTTAGTAATTACTATCTTGTCTCATCGCTACAACTCCCGTACGGGCTCGGGAGAGATGAAGGTCGAAAGCCATGCGTCCTCCGAAACACAACCCAACCAAGCCGCACTGCTTCTTAACACAGTGTGCCTCCAACCCGGAAGCCAGCCGCACCAATGTGTCGGAGGAAACACCGTGCACCTGGCTACCTTGGTTAGCGCGCACTGCACCCAGCCCGCCACAGGAGTCGCTGGTGTGCGATGAGACAAGGATATCCCTACCGGCCAAACCCTCCCTAACCCGGACAACGCTAGGCCAATTGTGCGTCGCCCCACGGACCTTCCGGTCGCGGCCGGCTGCGACAGAGCCTGGGCGCGAACCCATAGTCTCTGGTGGCACAGCTAGCGCTGCGATGCAGTGCCCTAGACCACTGCGCCACCCGGGAGGCCTTGTTAAGATGCTTTTTATAATATTCTACAGGAAGGCCGTCCAGACCAGGTGATTTCCCTGCTTTCATAGATAAAATGGCGGCTCTAACCTCCTCTTCTGTTATAGTACAGTCCAGGTCCTCTACCTGGCTATCTGAAAATCTAGATAATTCTATACCAGACAGAAAAGTATCCATATCTATGGGGCTTGCTGAACAGGAGGATATATATAAATCTTCATAAAAACATTGAAACACTGTTTATCTCTTTGGATGAGGTCACCATCTTTGTCACGCCCTGACCGTAGAGAGCTTTTTATGTCTCTATTTTGGTTTGGTCAGGGTGTGATTTGGGTGGGCATTCTATGTTCATTTCCTATGTTTTGTATTTGTTTGTGTTTGGCCGGGTGTGGTTCTCAATCAGAGGCAGCTGTCTATCGTTGTCTCTGATTGAGAATCATACTTAGGCATCTTTTTCCCACCTGTGTTTTGTGGGTAGTTGTTTTCTGTTTAGTGTTTTGCACCTGACAGGACTGTTTCGGTTATTCACTTTGTTAATTTTGTTTAGTGTTCAGTTTAAATAAAAAGTCATGAACACTTACCACGCTGCGCTTTGGTCCGATTCCTCTTCATCCGACAACGACACCCGTTACAATCTTATTGCCCTTCTTATTTGCTGGAATTATGTTAGAAGTGTTCTGCATTTTTAGTTGTCATGCTAGTAGCCTGCCTGTCTTCTTACCTCCCTCATAAAAACTGGTCTAAACAGTGCATATTCTGCCTTTTTTGTTATACATTTCATCCAACTGAAATTTCAATTTGCAGGCAGTTTGAAATGTGCTATTTGTAAAATGTCTTGCCAAATCTCTTTCCAAACCACATATCTTGGTTTCTCATCTTTTTACTGCTTCAGCCCCTTTTCTCTTCTTTTTGGACGCATGTGTAACGATTGTCGTCGGGAGAAGGAGAAGAGGACCAAGGTGCAGCGTGGTAAGTGTCCATATTAACTTTTAATAAATACTAACACTTGAACAAAAACAACAAAACGACAAACAAACAGTTCTGCAAGGTGCACTACACAAACCAAAATAGAGACATAAACAAGGAAGTAAGGTCAGGGCGTGACAGCATGTGCTATTATTTTCCCTCTAATATATGCTTTAGAGTTTTCCCATACTGTGTAAATCTTCTCAGTTGAGCCTATGTTGATCTCAAAAAAGGATCTAAATATCTAATCTTGTAATACCATGGGGTTGAGTCTAAATCTACCCTTTCTCAAATTTTCTGAGTTTATATCAATATGTAACTCTACTATAGCATGATCTGTGAGGGCAATGGGCCCAATCTTGCAATCAATCACGTTATTAACCATGAAATTAGATATCAAGATTAAATCTATTCTGGAGTGTGTCTTATGACAGTGGGAGAAAAGGTATATACTCTATCATTAGGATGGACTAATCTCCATATGTCTGTAAGGCCCATATCTTCTGCTAGCATATGTATTGCAAGTCTATCCTTTGGCGTGGAGTTACCTGTAAATGTACTTACATCAATCATATTGTCCATCACTTGGTTGAAGTCTCCAGCAAGGACGATCTTTTTCCAGTATCATGTTGACCTCATGAAAAAAATCAGGTCCTCCTTGTTGGGAGCATACAGTACATGTTGCATAACACTACCTTAATCCCATTTATATGGGCCTCAATGCAGATAAGCCTGACAAACTCATCAGAATATTGCTTCAACATTACAAGATTAAGTATTTTGTTTATCAGAATAATCACCCATTTTGTTTGGGGCTACCAAGTGGCGGAGTGGTCTAAGGCACTGCATCTCAGTGCAAGAGGTGACACTATAGTCCCTAGTTCAAATCCATGCTGAATCACATATATGATAGGGAGTCCCATAGGGCGGCGCACAATTGGCCCAGCGTCATCTGGGTTTGGCCAGGGTAGCCTGTCATTGTAAATAAGAATTTGTTCTAAACTGACTTGCCTAGTTAAATAAAAAAAAGAGCTATGATAAACTTCTGCAACCCAGCCTCCTCTAAATGTCAGTGCATCTGTATCTGTTAAATGCGATACCTGTATGAACACAAAATCTGCCTGTTTTTATTTTAATATGTAAAAATATTTTTCCTCTTCACTTGGTTACAACAACCATTTATATTCCAAGAGATGATGTTCACATAACCATTAGCCATATTTGCCCTGAGTAATTATAGCCTGTGAGCATGAAGTGTTCCACTTAACACACAACAAATCTAATGGACATCATTATATAACATTTCACAAAATATATGCTCCAGTTTTACAATAAAACAGTGTAAATAAACATAGAAAACCAATTCCAAAATAAAACAAAGCAACTAGGAACGTAACGTTGCTTCTCGATGAGTCAATCATCACAGAACTGTCTTTGATGCTGCAGAAGATAACCTGCCGTCTCAACTCAAAATTCCTTATGGTCCGTAAAGTCTAGGCTAAATTAGCAACACTCCCCAGAGTCCCGCAAACACATAGGCTACAATTCATACAATTCAACTTGTATTTTACCTTGTCTCGTCTTCTTAATCTAGGCTAAACACCTTGCTCTAGCAAGAATGTCTCTGCCTCTACGTTGTACTTGAAAATATATATTTTTCCCTTCCAGGAAAAGAGCAGGGTCGCTGGGAATGCCAGTGTGTGTCTGAAGTTCTTCTTGTGTAGTTGTTTCTTCACCATTGCAAACTTCTTCCTCTTCATTGCCAGTTCCTTGGACAGGTCCAGGAAAAAAGACAGCCGGCGGCTTTCCCACTTAACGCCACCCTTTTCTTTCTGCACTTTAAGTACCTTGTCCCGGGCTGTAGATCGTAGGAAGTGGATGAGAACCATTCTCGGGGGCCTATTATCGTCAGGCATGGTTAAACTGCGATGGGTTCATTCAATTTCGAATTCGTGCCTGTCATCAAATCCAAATCCTTCTGCGATGATTTTCTGCACACGCGAGATTAGTCCACCGCCAGCCTCACTCTCCTCTTTCAGATTAACCAATTTCACCCTATTTCTCCTACTTTTGTTCTCAAGCTCTTCGACACGATACCACAATATATCCAGCTTTTTTTTGTGATTCTCATTACACTTCTCCAGACGGGAGATGGCATCCTCCACTGTCGAAATCCATCTCTCTGCCCCATCCATCCTCTCTTGTATGGCATCAACTTTTTCCTTTAGCTCGGTAGTTGTTGTTTTTATCGTGGCTATATCGGATGCAACATCAATAAAATCGTGTTCATCTTTCCCATTTGCTCAAATAGATCTTTCAGATTTACTGATTTCTCTGGGTTTACATGTTTGTTTGTCTTGGTGGGGGGGGATTAGGGAGGACTTGCTGTTTGTTTGTCTTGGTGGGGGGGGATTAGGGAGGACTTGCTGTTTGTTTGCTAGCTGATGTGACCTTCTGTACCGCGTGTTAGGCTTGAAGAAGTTTCTAGCGTGTGTCGACATTCCAATAACGCCCCTTTAGCGAGATGTTTCAAAATGTAAATGATCTTTATATGAAACTGTACTCCAAGTCAATATATTAAGACAAAAACAAAAGTGTATGTGGTTGAATTTCAGTATTTACATATATTAAGGGTATTAAGAGCTCTAAAGTGCTGACATCTTTTTCGGCGGTCCCACGTGACTCCAATTTAACGCAATTTCAATGTATACATAGTTCTGATGATTATGTTGATGTAACAACCTGTTAGTCAAGTTAAGACATTGTATTTAAGTTTAAGTTTTACCCTAATTGAAATGTTTACAATGCTGTTTGAAATTAGATGAAAACAATACTGGTTGAGGACTTTTTGCAAATCCGAATGTGTTTTCCACATAGATTCCACATCACAATAGGTTGACAAATGACATTGCATCAACGTTGATTCAACCAAGGTATGCTCGGTGGGTAGTATGTGCCCCCGCTCCCAACTTGTGTCCCCTTGGAGGGATTGTACTCCACGCTGATCTGTTCTTAGAGTACCGACCACCAACCACCCTCACCCTCAGCCAGTGAAGTTATGTTCCCTTCCGGTGGTGCCACAAACCAATCCACAGGTCATTGAAATCACTTGGATTTTCAGTTCTTTACATTGAGAGGGGTGTGAGGGCTCTGCAGGGTTAACTTTAACCTGTTGATGCAGGGGTGGCAGGTAGCTTGGAGGTTAGAGAGCTAGTCTCGAAAATCCCAGACCTAGGTTAACAGCACTATGTATGCTGGAACATGTGGGAACTGAGCTGGCAGCTGGAGGCAAGCTGGTCTCTGATCCAAGGTACAAACCACCACCAATGAGGCCTTGAGCAATGCAATCAACCCCAAATTGTACACAATTCAAAGGCACTGCAACGCAGCTGACCCTGTGTCTCTCAACGTCTGTCTGGGGGAGTTGAGAAAAAAGCAAAAAATGAATATCTGTTGTAACTAAATAGATTAATAAAGTATCTGTTTGATTATTTATTATTCTATTCTTTCAAATCTATTTCTACTGAAAGAAAGACATCAGGAAAGACCAAGGGACATAGAAATTAAAAAAACGGTCTAATTTCTGTGTATAATAAGTCATTGGTAGCCCAGCTACCACATAACATTCTGAGAACCATGTTTCTTAGACTTTCCCATACAACCTTCCCACACCTATGCTCATGTAACCCAAAATTGCAAGCTTTGATATTGCAAAAATTTGGAAAACGAGTAGTCAGTTGTCTGCGCTACATACACAAACAGCATTAGGATATCTTCATGCATTTTGGAAATGTAGGCCTGTAAACACAGATACAATAGTCAGAAATATAAACTATGAATATAGTATTTATGATGAATTTAAACTTCACTTTTTGGTAGCTGTTCAATACACAACTTTCCAAGTCAAATTTGCTCTCATTCCGTACTGTATGGTCCTGCTTGACAAAAATGCATTGAGTTACATATTTTTTGATCTTGTAATCAGCTCTGGTTTTCTGAGATGATTATTTACACAATTAACATATTCTCATACCCCTTGGTTTAAATAAAAACATTTATTTTTGTGTTGAATATAATCCAAGATCGCCAGCGATCCAAAGTAAGCCTACTGTAATAATGCAGTCACTCTGCTTTTACAGAGGATAAAAGGGTGAAATTACATAATGAAATACATGTAGCCTAGGCAACTGTAAGACTACACCAATGTGGCAGGTATGCCTAATCTTGGTTATGACTGGGTGTTGCGAGTGATAATGTATATGTAGTCGATTTAGCAAATGTAAAAACATGAGAAAAGTAATGACAGAGACTCGCAGGTTGAATTTGGCACCACTGTAGACCTGTCAAGTGGTTAGAATATGATACTGTGTGTGTATGTGTATATATATATATATATACAGCGCATTCGGAAAGTATTCCGACCCCTTGACATTTCCCACATTTTGTTTCGTTACAACCTTATTTTAAAATTGATTATATCAATTGTTTTTCTCATCAATCTGCACACCATACCGCATAATGACAGAGTGAAAATATATTTTTTGTGCAAATTTATTAAAAGTAAAGAACAGAAATACTTTATTTACATAATTATTCAGAACCTTTGCTATGAGACTTGAAATTGAGCTCAGGTGCATCCTGTTTCCATTGATCATCATTGATGTCTCTATGACTTGATTTGGGTCTATCTGTAGTAAATTCAATTGATTGGACATGATTTGGAAAGGCACACACCTGCCTTCAAGATCCTTGGTGTCCACATCACCAACAAACTATTATAGTCCAAACACACCAAGACAGTCGTGAAGAGGGCACGGCAAAGACTATTCGCCTCAGGAGACTAAAAAGATTTGGCATGGGTCCTCAGAGCCTCAAAAAAAATTCTGCAGCTGCACCATCGAGAGCATCCTGACTGGTTGCATCACTGCCTGGTTTGGCAAGTACTCGGCCATCGACTGCAAGGCACTACAGAGGCTACTGCATACGGCCCAGTACATCACTGGGGCCAAGCTTCTTGCCTTCCAGGAACTCTATACCAGGCAGTGTCAGAGGAAGGCCCTAAAAATTGTCAAAGACTCCAGCCACCCTAGTCATAGACTGTTCTCTCTGCTACCGCACGGCAAGCGGTACCGGAGAGCTCTAGGTCCAAAAGGCTTCTTAACAGCTTCTACCCCTAAGCCATAAGACTCTGGACAGCTAATCAAATGGCTACCCATACTATTTGCATTGCCTCCCCCCACCCCACCCCACCCCTCTTTTACGCTGCTGCTACTCTCTGTTTATTATCTATGCATAGTCACTTTAACTCTACCTACATGTACATATTACCTCGACTAACCGGTGCCCCTGCACATTGACTCTGTACCGGTACCCCCTGTATATAGCCTCGCTATTGTTATTTTACTGCTGCTCTTTAATTACTTGTTACTTATACTTAACAAAATTATCTATTTTTTACTTAACACTTATTTTTCTTAAAACTGCATTGTTGGTTAAGGGCTTGTAAGTAAGCATTTCACTGTAAGGTCTACCTGTTGTAATCAGCACATGACAAATAACATTTGATTTGAAATAAGATCCCACAGTTGAAAGTGCATGTCAGAGCAAAAACCAAGCCATGAGGTCGAAGGAATTGACCGTAGAGCTCTGAGACAGGATTGTGTCGAGGCACAGATCTTGGGAAGGGTACCAAAACAGTTCTGCAGCGTTGAAGGGCCCCAAGAACACAGTGGCCTCCATCATTCTTTAATGGAAGAAGTTTGGTCCACCCAGACTCTTACTTGAGCTGGCCGCCCGGCCAAACTGAGCAATCGGGTGAGAAGGGCCTTGGTCAGGGAGGTGACCAAGAACCCGATGGTCACTCTGACAGAGCTCCAGAGTTCCTCTGTGGAGATGGGAGAGCCTTCCAGATGGACAACCATTTCGGCAGCACTCCACCAATCAGGCCTTATGGTAGAGTGGCTAGATGTTTTTTATTTTTATAAATATGCTAAAATTTCAAAAAAACTGTTTTTGCTTTGTCATTATGGAGTATTGTGTGTAGATTGAGGGGAAAAACGATTTAATCAATTATATAATAAGGCTGTAAGGTAACAAAATGTGGAAATATTTAAGGGATCTTAAAACTTTCCAAATGCTGTGTTGCAAACAGGATGCATGTTCTGGAATATTTTGTATTCTGTACAGGCTTCCTTCTTTTCAATCTGTCAATTAGGTTGATATTGTGGAGTAACTACAATGTTGTTGATCCATCCTCAGTTTTTTTCCTATCACAGCAATTACACTCTGTAACTGTTTTAAAGTCACCATTGGCCTCATGGTGGAATCCCTGAGCGGTTTCCTTCCTCTCCGGCAACTGAGTTAGGAAGGACGACTGTATCTTTGTTGTGACTGGGTGTATTGATACACCATCAAAGTGTAACTAATAACTTCACCATGTTCAAAGGGATATTTACTATCTTCTTTTACCCATCTACCTACATGTGCCCTTCTTTACAAGGCATTGGAAAACCTCCCTGGTCTTGTGGTTGAATCTGTGTTTGAAATTCACTGCTCGACTGAGGGACCTCACAGATACAGTTGAAGTCGGAAGTTTACATACACTTAGGTTGGAGTCATTAAAGCTTGTTTTTCAACCACTCCACAAATTTCTTGTTAACTAACTATAGTTTTGGCAAGTCGGTTAGGACATCTACTTTGTGCATGACACAAGTCATTTTCCCAACAATTATTTACAGACAGATTATGTCACTATATCACAATTCCAGTAGGTCAGAAGTTTACATACACTAAGTTGACTGTGCCTTTAAACAGCTTCGAAAATTCTAGAAAATTATGTCATGGCTTTAGAAGCTTCTGATAGGCTAATTGACATAATTTGAGTCAATTGGAGGTATACCTGTGGATGTATTTCAAGGCCTACCTTCAAACTCAGTGCCTGTTTGCTTGACATCATGAGAAAATCAAAAGAAATCAGCCAAGACCTCAGAACACAATTTGTAGACATCCACAAGTCTGGTTCATCCTTGGGAGCAATTTCCAAACGCCCGAAGGTACCACGTTCATCTGTACAAACAATAGTACGCAAGTATAAACACCACGGAACCAAGCAGCTGCCATACCGCTCAGGAAGGAGACACGGTCTGTGTCCTAGAGATAAACGTACTTTGGTGCGAAAAGTGCAAATCAATCCCAGAACAACAGCAAAGGACCTTGTGAAGATGCTGGAGGAAACAGGTACAGACGTATCTATATCCACAGTAAAATGAGTCCTATATTGACATAACCTGAAAGGCTGCTCAGCAAGGAAGAAGCCACTGCTTCGAAACCGCCATAAAAAAGACAGACTACGGTTTGCAACTGCACATGGGGACAAAGATTGTACTTTTTGGAGAAATGTCTTTTGGTCTGATGAAACAAAAATAGAATTGTTCGGCCATAATGATCATCATTATGTTTGGAGGAAAAAGGGGGATGCTTGCAAGCCGAAGAACACCATCCCGACCGTGAAGCACAGGGATGGCAGCATCATGTTGTGGGGGGTGCTTTGCTGCAGGAGGGACTGGTGCACTTCACAAAATAGATGGCATCATGAGGTAGGAAAATTATGTGGATATATTGAAGCAACATCTCAAAACATCAGTCAGGAAGTTAAAGCTTGGTCGCAAATGGGTCTTCCAAATGGACAATGACCCCAAGGTATTGGAGTGGCCATCACAAAGCCTTGACCTCATTCCCATTGAAAATGCAGATGTCCTCCAGCACAGGTAGTCTCCAATGAAGACTGACAGGCTGTACAGTTTCAATTACGGTCTTATTCAAAGTTGACTTAATATCTATCAAGGTGCTCAATTTCATAAAAAGGTAAATGGTCGAGACATTGGAATAATTTTACAATTTCAATAGCATTAATGAAAATGCATTTCACAATGTCATTTCAAGTACATGCAATGTTGAATGCGTGTTAAGATTTACACCAAGTGTGATGATTAATTGTTCACTCAGAATGAAATATCAGGGAGGATTAGGTAAGTGTTACAGTCAAACAACAATAAATATAGAAGTGTCACTATCAATCATGTTACCATATACAAATCAGAAACAAATCAGAAACATTTCAGCATGGAATTAAACATCAAGGTAGGTATAAGAACGGATAAGAGGCAATCTGTAATTTCCATTAAGACATTCATGAGCGAGCTAGGATGGACGCAATCAATATAACTATTTGTTTAGCACTATTGAAATGTACAGCGACAGAATTCCAAACATGGGTCATTCTTACAAATAAAATAAAATGTTATTTATATAGCCCTTCTTACATCAGCTGATATCTCAAAGTGCTGTACAGAAACCCAGCCTAAAACCTCAAACAGCAAGCAATGCAGATGTAGAAGCACGGTGGCTAGGAAAAACTCCCTGGAAAGGCCAAAACCTAGGAAGAAACCTAGAGAGGAACCAGGCTATGAGCGGTGGCCAGTCCTCTTCTGGCTGTGCCGGGTGGAGATTATAACAGAACATGGCCAAGATGTTCAAATGTTCATAAATGACCAGCATGGTCAAATAATAATCACAGTAGTTGTCGAGGGTGCAACAAGTCAGCACCGCAGGAGTAAATGTCAGTTGCGCTTTTCATAGCCGATCATTGAGAGTATCTCTACCGCTCCTGCTGTCTCTAGAGAGTTGAAAACAGCAGGCCTGGGACAGGTAGCACATCCGGTGAACAGGTCAGGGTTCCATAGCCGCAGGCAGAACAGTTAACTGGAGCAGCAGCACGGCCAGGTGGACTGGGGACAGCAAGGAGTCATCAGGCCAGGTAGTCGTGAGGCATGGTCCTAGGGCTCAGGTCCTCAGAGAGAGAGACAGAGAATTAGAATTATTAAATTCACACAGGGCACCAGATAAGACAGGAGAAGTACTCCAGATATAACAGACTGACCCTAGCCCCCCGACACATAAACTACTGCAGCATAAATACTAGAGGCTGAGACAGGAGGGGTCAGGAGACACTGTGGCCCCATCCGATGCGACCCCCGGACAGGGCCAAACAGGCAGTATATAACCCTGACCCCTTTGCCAAAGCACAGCCCCCACACCACTAGAGGGATATCTTCAACAACCAACTTACCATCCTGAGACACGGCCGAGTATAGCTTACAAAGATCTCCGCCACGGCACAACCCGAGGGGGGCGCCAACCCAGACAGGAAGATCATGTCAGTGACTCTCAACCCACTCAAGTGACGCACCACTCCTAGGGACGGCATGGAAGAGCACCAGTAAGCCAGTGACTCAGCCCCTGTAATAGGGTTAGAGGCAGAGAATCCCAGTGGAGAGAGGGGAACCAGCCAGGCAGAGACAGCAAGGGCGGTTCATTGCTCCAGAGCCTTTCTGTTCACCTTCACACTCCTGGGCCAGACTACACTCAATCATATGACCTACTGAAGAGATGAGTCTTCAGTAAAGACTTAAAGGTTGAGACCGAGTCTGCATCTCTCACATGGGTAGGCAGACCATTCCATAAAAATGGTGCTCTGTAGGAGAAAGCCCTGCCTCCAGCTGTTTGCTTAGAAATTCTAGGGACAATTAGGAGGCCTGCGTCTTGTGACCGTAGCGTACGTGTAGGTATGTACGGCAGGACCGAATCGGAAAGATAATTAGGAGCAAGCCCATGTAATGCTTTGTAGGTTAGCAGTAAAACCTTGAAATCAGCCCTTGCCTTAACAGGAAGCCAGTGTAGGGAGGCTAGGACTGGAGTAATATGATCAAATGTTTTGGTTCTAGTCAGGATTCTAGCAGCCGTATTTACCACTAACTGAAGTTTATTTAGTGCTTTATCCGAGTAGCCGGAAAGTAGAGCATTGCAGTAGTCTAACGTAGAAGTAACAAAAGCATGGATAAATTTTTCTGCATAATTTTTGATTTTTGCAATGTTACATAGATGGAAAAAAGCTGTCCTTGAAACAGTCTTGATATGTTCGTCAAAAGACAGATCAGGGTCCAGAGTAACGCCGAGGTCCTTCACAGTTATATTTGAGACGACTGTACAACCATCAAGATTAATTGTCAGATTCAACAGAAGATCTCTTTGTTTCTTGGCACCTAGAACAAGCATCTCTGTTTTGTTCGAGTTTAAAAGTAGAACATTTGCAGCCATCCACTTCCTTATGTCTGAAACACAGGCTTCTAGCGAGGGCAATTTTGGGGCTTCACCATGTTTCATTGATATGTACAGCTGTGTGTCATCCGCATAGCAGTGAAAGTTAACATTATGTTTCCAAATGACATCACCAAGAGGTAAAATATATAGTGAAAACAATAGTGGTCCTAAAACGGGGACTTGAGGAACACCGAAATTTAGATAATTTAAGATAAGATCTAAACCAAGCCAGAACTTGTCCCTGTAGACCAATTTGGGTTTCCAATCTCTCCAAAAGAATGTGGTGATCGATGGTATCAAAAGCAGCACTAAGGTCTAGGAGCACGAGGACAGATGCAGAGCCTCGGTCTGACGCCATTAAAAGGTAATTTACCACCTTCACAAGTGCAGTCTCAGTGCTATGATGGGGTCTAAAACCAAACTGAAATGTTTCGTATACATTGTTTGTCTTCAGGAAGGCAGTGAGTTGCTGCGGCGCAACAGCTTTTTCAATTTCTTTTGAGAGGAATGGAAGATTCGATATAGGCCGATAGTTTTTAATATTTTCTGGGTCAAGGTTTGGCTTTTTCAAGAGAGGCTTTATTACTGCCACTTTTAGTGAGTTTGGTACATATCCGGTGGATAGAGAGCCGTTTATTATGTTTAGGTTTAGAGGCCATGATTATTTTTTCATCAATGTCAAGAGATATAGTACTAAAAAACTTGAGTGTCTCCCTTGATCCTAGGACCTGGCAGAGTTGTGCAGACTCAGGACAACTGAGCTTTGGAGGAATACGCAGATTTAAAGAGGAGTCCGTAATTTGCTTTCTAATGATCATGACCTTTTCTTAAAAGACGTTCATGAATTTATCAATGATGTTTACTCTCAGGTACTGCCGGATAATAATGAGATTGTTATTGGGGTCTTATGGAAGAGGGCAAGAAATGTGCCATACATAGTCAGAAAGTACAAGAAGCAATTGATGAGGTAGAGTGGTGGGCTTTAATGTGGGAATTCAGGTTCTCTGTAGAGAAAACTCAGACAGTGTTCTTTACCAGGAGGAAGGTGGGAGATGAGGAATGCTTGAGGTTATATGGGAGAAACTATGAGAGGGTGGTGGCCATCAGGTTCCTTGGGGTAAACTTTGACACTAGACTGACCTGGGAAGAACACACAGAGAGTGGTGGGAAAGTGCAAGAAGGTGCTAAATGTGATGCCCTGTCTGACGGGGAAGGAGTGGGGGGCTGGTCGTTCCTCACTGAGGACCATGTATGTTGCATTGATCCGATCTGATCCCCAGTGGCTGCACTACAGGTGGAGATGGGGGATGTGCCATTGCAGATTAGTAGACAGCAGCTGGCAATTAATTATTGGGTCAACCTACAGGGACATGGGGTGTCTCATCCTGTGAAATGGATTTTAGAGGCATGCTGGGAACATGAGTGAAGATAGAAAACAAGCTTTGGGTGGGTGGGTAATACCCAGGCAAAATAGATGGGACTGTATGGAAGGGAGTTTAGTCCAACGGTAGCTATTCCTGTAAATCCACCATGGCTACTCCTGCCTCCAGTAGTTGATCTAGAAGTGTTGGAGACACTACAGAAAGATAGGGAGGGTGTTGATCCATCTGATTTGTTTAAGAGACGTCTAGATACTGTGTATCAGGCTGTATCACATCTGGTTGTGATTGGGAGTCCCATAGAGCGGCGCACAATTGGCCCAGCGTCGTCCGGGTTTGGCCGGGGTAGGCCGTCATTGTAAATAAGAATTTGTTCCTAACTGACTTGCCTAGTTAAATAAAGGTTTACACAGATTATTCAAAAAATCCAAGGACAGGACGTACTGGGTCAGCATTTGTAGTGCAGGAATGTGGGGTGGCAGTCAGGAAACGTATTACAGATCATCTGGCTGTATATACGGCGGAGCTGATGGACATACTGTTGCCCTTGCAGTGTGTGAAGTCAAGCAAGACAGAGTAGTTATTTGCTCTGATTTATGTGCAGTGTTGATGAGTTTCCGGTCCTTTAGATTATGTAGCAGACGAGACCTAATGTATGATGTTATGATGTGCTACAAACCCATGGCAGGATTAGACAGATGGGTATACAGATAAGATTTACTTGGGTCCCAGCCCATGTGGGGGTGGAGGGGAAAGAGTACAGAGGAAAGTCGGGGAGGGGAGGACGGCAGGAAGGGACAGAAGAGAGGAGGCTATTTTTACAAGATTAAGGGTGGGACACAGCCGGTTGAATAAGACATTATATGTGATAGAAAAGCATCCAACAGGAAAGTGTGATTATTGCCAGGAAACAGAGACCGTGGAGCATGTATTGCTACAGTGTGGGCAGTATGAGAGGGAAAGAGAGAGGCTGAGATCTAATATGTGGGAGAAGGGGTTACAGGAAATTAGTTTAGAGTATATTGAGTAGAACGTCAGTAGATATAGTCTGAAATATTTTGTTATCTTTTTTTAAGAGCAACGGGGCTGGCAGGTAGGATTTCGTTTCTACCTGTCTCTGGCCCACACTTTAGTACAGTAGGTGGCGGTAATGCACCATAACGTTGGATGCCAACCGCCGATAAACCCCACCGAAGAAGAAGGTGGTGATGAAGTCCAGTTGTGCTTAACGATGGGACAGGTGTGCGCAATGATGGTTGCCAGGACCGGTGGTTAGTAGAAGGGCGACCTCGAGAGCCGGAGGGAGGGAGTAGGTGTAACCGATGTGAAATGGCTAGCTAGTTAGCGGGGTGCGCGCTAATAGAATTTCAATCGGTGACGTCACTCGCTCTGAGACCTTGAAGTAGTTGTTCCCCTTGCTCTGCAAGGGCCGCAGCTTTTCTGGAGCGATGGGTAACGATGCTTCGTGGGAGGCAGTTGTTGATGTGTGCAGAGGGTCCCTGGTTCGAGCCCAGGTAGGGGCGAGGAGAGGGGCGGAAGCTATACTGTTACATTGATGCTGTTGACCTGGATCACTGGTTGCTGCGGAAAAGGAGGAGGTCAAAAAGGGGGTGAGTGTAACCGATGTGAAATGGCTTGCTAGATAGCGGGGTGCGCGCTAATAGCGTTTCAATCGGTGACTTCACTCGCTCTGAGACCTTCAGACCTTTGATTTGCACTCGCCCTCAAAACACAATTTCCAGTACAGAATAATATCTGAGAAATTCTTATCTTACTCCAGAAATACATAATATTACAAAAGGCAGAAGGTAATTAAAGTGCAATTTACCTCTGATTGTGTCTAAGAACCCACAAACAAAAATATCCTCAGGAGTGAAGACTTGGGATTCACCTCCAAGAGCTGTGGTGGTGATACGAGGTTTGATGGACACCTTTAAGAGCCAATGGACTAAAGAGTTTTGATGACAAGTTATTATGAATACATTTCATTGGTCAAGGGGTCATGAAATGTTCCTACAGACATAAAGAGGAACCAATAGTATTGTAAAAAAACAAAAACACCATCGTTAGAGTTACTAGGTTATCTGACAGCGACAATATAATAATATAAATCTATGTAAGTGAAATTATTTTAAAATGTAACAGAGTATAAAGTTAGTTACTCCCTTCAGAAATGACATGAGTAAGAGTACAAGCAAAGATTTTTACAACTAAACCAAGATAGACCACAGCCTGTTGTTTCCAATGGGAACAAATGAGTCATGGTGGGCAGAACAAGCAATGAGGTGGGCAGAGTCAAGCAGGAGCTGGCGAGATGCGATTGGCTCCTTCTAGCATACATCGGCATATTTCTGTTAGGGAACACGTACTCTGTTAGGTGTGCGTGTGCAAGAACTCAATTCGCCTTTGCACTCCTTATAAACAATGCGATTTTTAAAACTTTTGCAAAGGGTAAGTTTACAAAACTTAGTCCACTCTGTTCATAACAGATTGTAGTTTTGAGAACAGAGAAATGTATTGAAATCAAATGTTTCATCAATGAGAAAATGTGCAGAATCTCGGCCATAATCCACCTCGTTCCATCTTCTCCCAATGGGCTTCCTCACTACCATATTTGGTAGTGAGTGGAAACGCCAAGCGGATGCTTCACATTTGTACATCCAGTGAAATATCTGTCTCATTGTTCTATCTGTGGTACAATTGGGTCTTTCTATACATAATAATGGAGCCAATGTGTGACATTAGGATAAACATTTCAAAATGGTTTGAAACAAAAATAACACAGATTTTCATGCAGTTTCACGTGTGTAAAAAAAGTTTACATACACTTAGGTTGCAGTCATTAAAACTTGTTTTTCAACCACTCCACAAATGTCTTGTTAACGACAGAGTTTGAAGGTAGGCCTTGAAATACATCCACAGGTACACCTCCAATTGACTCAAATTATGTCAATTAGGCTATCAGAAGCTTCTAAAGCCATGACATAATTTTCTGGAATTTTCCAAGCTGTTTAAAGGCACAGTCAACTTAGTGTATGTAAACTTCTGACCCACTGGAATTGTGATACAGTGAATTATAAGTGAAATAATCTGTAAACAATTGTTGGAAAAATGACTTGTGTCATGCAGAAAGTAGATGTCCTAACCGACTTGCCAAAACTATATAAGCTAGAACCACCACTGGCTACACCTGTGGGAAGTTAGGGCATATTTCAAACATTGTCCTGGAGTGGACCCTGGAGCTGACGGAAGGAGAGACTGGAGCTGCTACAACTGTGGGAAGGTAGGGCATCTTTCAACACACTGCCCAGTTGAAGAAGGCCAAGGAGAGTGGCTGTCCCTACCTGTGGGCGTGTAGGTTAACAACCCATTTGGAAGAGGTAGTGAACGAGGGGGCTACCAACCATATGAAGAACAAAGATGAAAAACCAGAAGAAACCTGTCAAATGCTAAAATTGACCACCTTGTCAACCCAAAACCCCCTTATTGATATCTTAGTTAACAAACATAAAATTAAATTTTTGGTGGACACTGGGGCCGCGGTCTCAGTGTTGAAAATGTCTGTCTCCCCCTCAAAGAAAACAATACACACGGTCTGGAATTCCCTCTGAAGAATGTTTGACTTTTCCCCTGGACGTCGAGTGGGGTGAGGGCAAATGGAGACACCGATTCCTGTACTCCTCTGCCTGCCCAGTAAATTTATTAGGAAGAGATTTGATGTGTAAAATGAATTTATCTGTTGCCTGTACTGAAGAAGGATTGTCATTGGGATCAAGAGAAAATGTAATCTTGCCATGTCTGATGAACTGCTACTATGCTTGGCACCTGAAATATCACCATGTTAAGGGTCAGCTGAGAGAGCAATCGCTCTCTTCCCCATTGCATGGTAACTGGGAAGTGTCTGAATACCTACATTGTACTGCTGCTGTTCCATCATGCGAAGAGGACCCTGAATACCAACAGAGATGGTCAAAACAAAAAGAGAAGGTTGAAAACCATGAAAGGGATATACAGAGGAGAAGACTTCGTATCAGCTGGAGTGTTGTTGACGAATACTCAGATGAGTTTGTATGAAGTCCCTGGCTCTGTTCCCCATTGTAGCTTATCAAAAGCTCCAGGAAAACAATGGAAAGATGTGGGTATTTGGATGAAGAAAGTGATGGAAGCAACTGATTGGGTGGCCTGGGAAGGGGAAGGACAGTGGTCAGCTTCTACAACAACTTTCTATTCCCCATGCTAGGCTACTGCAATGACAACACCAAGAAAATAACCAATTACCGTTGAAACCATGCCTGTGGTATTACAAGATAATTCACACATTGATTGGCTAAAAGATATATCTGAACTGTGGGCTAAATCAAAGACCGACATTGGACGGCAAGGAGCTGCACCAGTTGTGGTAATTCCAAAAAGCACCCACAGACCTTACAAAGCTCAGTACCCTCTCAACAAGGAAACCGAAAAGGGTATCATTCCCATTCACAGTGTATTAGTTGAAAGAGGCGTTCTGGATCCCTTCCAGAACATGGTCATAAGGTTTCCCTGAGTAAAATGCAATTATGCCAGAGCTCCATTAAATATTCGGGTCATGACATTACGTCTTGGGGTCGTGCCCTCTCCAAAGATAGATTAGAGGCAATTAAAGCTTTGCCTAAACCTGTTACTAAGCAGCACATGATGTCTTTGTTGGGTGTGGCTGGTTACTGTCGACCATGGTTGAAAGAGATAAATACATTCCTGCAGCGGTTGAACTATGGGAGAAAGATAGATGTTGTGGTCTGGACGGATGTCTACCCCTTGCTTGGGTTTGCCAGACCATAATAAACCCTTCCATCTCTTTGTTTCAGAGACGTGTGGGTTTATGTCAGCAGTTTTGACACAGTACCATGGTGTGGGATATTGACCTGTTGGATATTGTTCTAAATGATTAGCAGTGGTGTGAAGTACTTATGTAAAAATACTTTAAAGTACTACTTAAGTACTCATTTTTGGGGGTATTTGTACTTTACTTTACTATTTACATTTTTGACTACTTTTACTCCACTACATTCCTAAAGAAAATAATGTACTTTTTACTCCTTACATTTTCCCTGACACCCAAAAGTACTCGTTACATTTTGAATTCTTAGCAGGACAGGAAAATTGTCTAATTCACGCACTTAAGAAGAGAACATCCCTAGTCAGCCCTACTGCCTCTGATCTGGCAGACTCACTAAACATAAATGCTTCGTTTGTAAATTATGCCTGAGTGTTGAACTGTGTCCCTGGCTATCCGTAAATAAAATAAAAGCAAGAAAATCGTGTTGTCTGGTTGGCTTAATATGACATTAAATTATTTTTTACTTTTGATACTTAAGTACATTTAAAACCAAATACTTCAACACTTTTACTCAAGTAGTATTTTACTGGGTGACGTTCCCTTTCACTTGAGTCATTTTATTTTCAGGTATCTTTACTTTTACTTAAGTATTAAAATTGGGTACTTTTTCCGCCACTGACGATTAGATAGGAAACCATTCCTCTGATCACACTTCGGTAGCGGCTGCTACTGAGGCTGTTTTGGCATGTTCTGATATTTTAGCTCTATCTCCCCTAACCGTCCATGTGCCCCATAATGTGCACGCAATTATTACACAGGCAAGAACGGCTCATTCTGTTGACGATGTCTCATGTTACTCTGAAATGATGTACAATTCTTAACCACTCAACTCTTCTCCCTACAGCAGATGCCGGTGAAGATCATGACTGTGATGTAGCAATTGAAATAGACTGTAGCCCAAATTGGATTTGAGACACCCCATTAGACAATCCAGACATTGAGTTTTATGTAAATGGGTCTGCCAAGAGAAATTAAAAAGGGGATAAATTAGTTGGATATGCTATTGTGACTGTTTTGGAAACTGTGGAGAGTGCTCAACTCCCTTCACACTTATCAGCCCAGGCGGCAGAAGTTTTTGGCCTGACTAGAGCTTGTATTTTGGGAAAGGACAGCTTTGTTAACATTTACACTGGTAGCAGGTATGCGTTAGGTGTTGTGAATGATTTTGGAACATTGTGGAAGAATAGAGGATTTTTGACCTCGTCTGGAAAACAGATTGAGCACAGTAACTTTGTTTTGTCTCTCTTACAGGCTATCCAAAACAAATCAAATCAAACTTCATCGGTCACATACACATGGTTAGCAGATGTTATTGCAAGTGTAGAGAAATGCTTGTGCTTCTAGTTCCGACAGTGCAGTAATATCTAACAAGTAATCATACAATTCCACAACAACTACCCAATACACACAAATCTAAGTAAAGGGATTGAATAAGAATATACACATATAAATATATGGATGAGCGATGACCGAGCGGCATAGGCAAGATGCAATAGATGGTATAAAAATACAGTATATACAGTACATATGGGATGAGTAATAAAAGACATGTAAACATTATTAAAGTGGCATTATTAAAGTTACCAATGATTTCAAGTCTGTATGTAGGCAGCAGCCTCTCTGTGTTAGTGATGACTGTATAACAGTCTGATGGCCTTGAGATAGAAGCTATTGTTCAGTCTCTCTGTCCCAGCTTTGATGAACTTGTACTGACCTCGCCTTCTGGATGGTAACGGTGTGAACAGATAGTGGCTTGGGTGGTTGTTGTCCTTGATGAGCTTTTTGGCCTTCCTGTGACAACGGGTGCTGTAAGTGTCCTAGAGGGAAGGTAGTTTGCCCCCAGTGATGCGTTGTGCAAACCGCACCACCCTTTGGAGAGCCCTGCGGTTGTGGGCGGTGCAGTTGCCATACCAGGAATTGATACAGCCTGTCAAGAAGCTCTCATTGTGCATCTGTAAAAGTTTGTGAGTGTTTTAGGTGACAAGCTACATTTATTCAGCTTCCTGAGGTGTGGGTAGACCATTTCAGTTTGTCCGTGATGTGTACGCCGAGGAACTTAAAACTTTTCACCTTCTCCACTGCTGTCTCGTCAATGTGAATAGGAGGGTGCTCCCTCTGCTGTTTCCTGATGTCCACGATCATCTCCTTTGTTTTGTTGACATTGATTGAGAGGTTGTTTTCCTGACACCACACTCCGAGTGTCCTCACCTCCTCCATATAGGCTGTCTCGTCATTGTTGGTGATCAAGCCTACTGCTGTTGTGTCGTCTGCAAACTTGATGATTGAGTTGGAGGCGTGCATGGCCACGCAGTCATGGGTGAACAGGGAGTACAGGAGGGGGCTAAGCATGCACCCCTGTGGGTCCCCAGTGTTGAGGATCAGTGAAGTGGAGATGTTGTTTCCTACCTTCACCACCAGGGGGCGGCCCGTCAGGAAGTCCAGGACCCAGTTGCACAGGGCGGGGTTCAGACCCAGTGCCTCAAGCTTAATGATGAGCTTGGAGGGTACTATGGTGTTGAATGCTGAGCTGTAGTCAATGAACAGCATTCTTACATAGGTATCCCTCTTGTCCAGATGGGATAGGGCAGTGTGCAGTGTGATAGCGATTGCATCGACTGTGGACCTATTGGGGCGGTATGCAAACTGAAGTGGGTCTAGGGTGGCAGGTAAGGTGGAGGTGATATGATCCTTGACTAGTCTCTCAAAGCACTTCATGATGACAGAAGTGAATGCTACGGGGCGATAGTAATTTAGTTCAGTTACCTTTGCCTTCTTGGGTACAGGAACAATGGTGGCCATCTTGAAGCGTGTGGGGACAGCAGACTGGGATAGGGAGAGATTGAATATGTCGATAAACACACCAGCCAGCTGGTCTGCGCATGCTCTGAGGACGCGGTTAGGGATGCTGTCTGGGCCGGCAGCCTTGCGAGGGTTAACACGTTTAAACGTCGAACTCACGTCAGCTATGGAGAAGGAGAGGGAGAGCTCGCAGTCCTTGGTAGCAGGCCGCTTCGGTGGCACTTGGTAGCGGGCCGCGTCGGTGGCACTCAAAGCGGGAAAAGAAGGTGTTTAGTTTGTCTGGAAGCAAGATGTTTGTGTCTGTGATGTGGCTGGTTTTCTTTTTGTAGTCCGTAATTGTCTGTAGACCCTGCCACATGCGTCTCGTGTCTGAGCCGTTGAATTGGGACTCTACTTTGTCGCTATACTGACATTTCGCTTCTTTGATTGCCTTGCTGAGGGAATAACTACACTGTTTGTATTCAGCCATATTCCCAGTCATCTTTCCATGGTTAAATGCAGTGGTTCGCACTATCAGTTTTGCGCGAATGCCGCCATCTATCCACGGTTTCTGGTTAGGGTAGGTTTTAATAGTCACACCCCCACATCCCAATCCCCAATAGTACAACATCCCCAATTCACTTCCTTATAAACTCACTCACCGAATCAGCTTATAAATCGATATTATTCTCTGAGGCTACCCGGAACATATTCCAGTCCGCGTGATCAAAACAGTCTTGAAGCGTGGATTCCGATTGGTCAGACCAGCATTGAATAGTTCTTGTCACAGGTGCATCCTGTATCAGGTGCATCCTATATCCTCAGGATATATGGTTTCCAGTTTGCATAGAGTCCAGTGAAGTTCCTTGAGGGCCGTCGTGGTATTGGCTTGAGGGGGGATATACACAGCTGTGACAATAACCGACGAGAATTCTCTTGGGAGATAATATGGTCGGCATTTGATTGTGAGGAATTCTAGGTCAGGTGAACAAAAGGACTTAAGTTCCTGTATGTTTTTACGATTACACTATGAGTCGTTATTCATGACGCACACACCCACGTCCTTCTTCCCAGATAGATGGTTATTTCTCTCGGCGCGACACATAAAGAATCCCGGTGGCTCTACCAACTCCGACAACATATCCCGAGAGAGACATTTTTCTGTGAAACAGAGTATGTTACAATCCCTGATGTCTCTCTGGAAAGCAAACCTTGCCCTAATTTCGTCTACCTTGTTATCTAGAGACTAAGCATTGGCGAGTAATATACTCGGAAGCGGTGGGTGGTGCGCATGCCTCCAAAGTCTGACCAGAAGGTCGCTCCATCTACCTCTTCTGCGGCGACGTTGTTTTTGGTCGGCCTCTGGAATCAGATCAAATGCCCTGGGTGGTGGTGAGGACAAAGGATCCGCTTCAGGAAAGTCGTATTCCTGGTCGTAATATTGGTAAGTTGACATCGCTTTGATATCCAATAGTTCATCCCGGTTGTATGTAATAACACTTAAGATTTTCTTGGCTAACAATGTAAGAAATGTTTGATTTGCATGACTAATAATATTGGAAAGGTGCATTTGAGTATCTCCCGCATCCCATTCAAGGCCTGAAGGACCTTCTGAGCATTTAATGATGGCCTTCATTGAGTTGACCCCTTGTGAGGGGAACAAGTATTGTTTGGTGATTGTTGACATGTTTTCTAAATGGATTGACGCTTTCCCTTGGCGGATCCCATACTGTCACTGGTCTCTCGCCATACGAGGTGCTGACTGGCCGTCCTATGCGAATGACAAATGCACCTTTCGCCCAGAACAGGTTGTCCCTGCAAGGAATGGAGGAAAACATGGTTGAGTATTGTGTCACCCTTAACAGTGTTCTCCAGACTCTCTTTCCTCAAGTGAAGGCGTCTTTGCCAAACTTCGCCGATGTAGCTGAGCACTGTTTGAGCCCAGGTGATTTTGTGGTGGTCAAAGACTTCAGGAGAAAGAGTTGGAAGGACCCCTGTTGGAGAGGGCCACACCAAGTTCTGACCACCCCCACTGCGGTGAAGGTTGCTGAGAGAGATACCTGGATCCACGATGACGCACTGCAGACGAGTTCCTGATCCTAAAGAAGATGGGGCTTCGCCAGATCCGGTGGTCTCAGGAACAGTTGGTGCAGAACAGATGTCGCTGCAACCCAATGGTGGTAAAAACTATGTAAACAATGGTTAAACATTGAGAGATTTAGTCAAGCCTAAGTGTCCATCCCTTGTGTATGTGTGTGCATTTTAGGTTGTAAAACACAGAGTGAAGGGCTTGTAAGGATGGAGTGTCTGGTGCAACGTGTTGATTTCACTTACTTTAATATAACCTCCTTTGATAGAAGCTATGATCTAATGCTTACGTTAAAATGTTACGATAATTATCACAGAGTGATAAAAGGAGGGAATGTGAGGGAAATGTTATGTTTATGTATCAAATCAATGCTACAAAGTATGGAATCAATGCTACTTTCTAATGACTAATTAGAACGTTTCATACAGGTGACTGACTGATCGTGTATGGCGGAACCCTCACTATCACTGTTCCTCAACTTGGCGGTACGCCCAGAATATTACTATGGGAACAACCGAGGTATCTCAGTTTCATGGTCTCAACTTGGAGAGAGAGAGAGCCTCGTGAGCCACCGGTAGTGATTAATTAATTATGCTAAATCCTGCAAATATAACTTGTCTGTGTATAGCCGTATATAAGACAACTGCTGGGACCGCCCCAACAGCTTCTGATAGACCTGTACAGTGTGCAGAGTTTGTTGTAACCTCTCCAGCTTGCTGATAATAAAGAGTGATTCATTTTAAGATTGACTTCAGGTGTCCCTGGTGTTGAATTTCCATCACAGGGGTTCTACTTCAGGGCTCTCCAACCCTGTTCCTGGAGAGCTACGGCCCTGTAGGTTTCACTCCTGCCTGACAAATAGATTGGATGCATGGCGATGCTTCTGTAGCCTATGTGGCCGACACAGGGACACATAATAAATCCATGAATAAAGGAAGCATTCATCTCACCATTGCTGTTTATATAATGAAAAAGTAACCAAAAACAGATAACTTTTTTAATGGAAGGATTTGTATAGAAAGCCAACTTGAAGCCAACAGATGTTGTTCTCCTTATAATAACCGCACGTAGTTTTACCGCAACAGAGTAGCACAACACCCTTCAAATGAAGCGACAGGAAACAAAAGTGGCCACATCTCTCACAAACGAATCAAAAATTAAATCACAGATAATTATAAGGGCGTAGGAGAAATAATAGATAATAAAAGGACTTTTCAAGAACCAAATTTAGGAAATGTCCGATTTTCAAGGTTGACCTATTCCAATACTTGAATTTCTGAGCTTCAAGTTCAAGTAGGAGACTTCAAGCCCTTTGTATTGGTTAAAATGGCAGGTGTAACATGGAAACCAAAATGTATTTGTCATGTTATTTCATTACCAGATCATGTTGTGAAGAAGCCCACTAGACTATGCAATTTGTTGTTATTATATCTAGAATGATTAATAGGAATAGCATTGGGTGTTGCGTGGTAGTCTGTCCTACACAATTGAGTACAGTGGACCAATCCGAGGAACAAAAATATATGAAAACATTAACATTATCTCAATGCTTTCTCTGTTAAATCTAACGAGACCCTGCTATAAATCAAGCAGACCAATGTGGATCCAGGCAAGTTGGTGGTTGAAGATATGCAGCCCCCTCTAGTAGTGTGGGGGCTGTGCTTTGGAAAAGTGGGTGGGGTTATATCCTGCCTGTTTGGCCCTGTCCGGGGGTATCGTCGGACGGGGCCTCAGTGTCTCCCGACCCCTCCTGTCTCAGCCTCTTGTATTTATGCTGCAATAGTTTGTGTCGGGGGGCTAGGGTCAGTCTGTTATATCTGGAGTATTTCTCCTGTGTGAGCTCTCTCTCTCTCTCATACTATCCACATCCCTTCTCACATCCCTACTGTCAACTCCTCCCATACCTCCCACTCACAGATTCCTGACATCGTACTACAGTAGTTACCAGTGAGGTCCAAGGCACACTCTTTCCCTGTGGCTACATCAATCCTGGTCTCTCGGCCATCATTCAGGCACATCAGATTTTCCATCACTTGGCCATTTCCATCCATTCGTTTCCCCCTCCCCCCTCCCCCCCCAAGAGTGTGTTGTGGGCATTAAAATCCCCACAACACATTACCTTACTTCTATCCTGGCCCTCCACCCTCTCCAGCACTTCCAGGTCCAATATCTGACAATGATTATAGTAGTTCACTACTTCAGAGGCGTTCAGAGGCACTTCCCCTGTTGTATCGAGCTCATTCGCATACGCATCAACAAAACTCTTGCGTACAACAGTTTGTTTTTGTGGTTCTACCGACGGCACAAAGGAGATGGAGTACTGGATGTATTTGTTTACTCTGCTGCAAGCCGCAGTGACTTTTGAGACTGTAGAGTGTACCAAACACTCAGATAATGCAGAGACCTTGATAACATACAGCCGGGATGCACTCCATGCCCTACAACCAAGTAATGTTGGCTGACGACAGCTAGAGCTGCCACCTGAAATGAAATGAAGGAAAAAGGGATGCAGAAATCAAATCAAACTTTATTTGTCACATGCGCCGAATGCAACAAGTGTAGACCTTACCGTGAAATACTTACTTACAGGCCCTTTTAACCAACAGTGCAGTTTAAGAAGAGTTAAGAAAATATTTACCAAATAAACTAGTGTAAAAAATTACAAATAATAAAAAGTAACACAATAACGAGGCTATATACAGGTGGTACCGGTACCCAGTCGGTGTCTGGGGGTACAGGTTAGTTGAGGTAACATGTAGGTAGGGGTGAAGTGACTATGCATAGATAATAAACAGCGACTAGCAGCAGTGTACAAAACAAATGGAGGGGGGGGGGGTCAATGTAAATAGTCCGGTGGCCATTTGACGAGGTGTACGACTACGAAGCAAGAGGAGAGGAAATAAGCCCTATCTCCCATCCACTATCATGAGAAACGTCCGCTCGCTTGTAAAACAGACGGAGGAACTAGGCAACAACTTCATATATGAGATTACATCGGCAAACAAGTCTAGTATGCTTTATGGAAAGTTTGCTAACGGAGGTCATACCTGATTCCCATGTGGAGCTGGATGGTTTCACAATCATCAGAGCTGACAGGAGCTCAGAACGTTCAGGGAAAAGTAGGGAGGAGGTGTCTGTCTGTATGTGAACAATCAATGGTGCCACACTAACCATGTCACAGTGAAGGTGAGGGATTGTTCTCATGTGGAGCTATTAGCAGTGGGCTGCAGACCTTCCCTAGGTTGATAGTGATTGTTGTCTACATCCCGCCGACCGCAAACGCTAACCTGGCCACAGACTCTATCCACAAAGTCACCACAGGCCTACTCAATCGATCACACGAGTCGGCTGTTGTTATCTCTGGAGATTTCAACCACTGTTTGCTGTCCGCGACACTTCATACTTTCAAAGAACGTTGACCTTCTCTACGCCAATGTGAATGATGCCTACTGCTTGACTGCTCTGCCTCCGCTGGAACAGTCGGACCACAACCTCATCCAGCTGCTACCAAAATACCGCCCACTGGTCCAAAGGCAACTCATCACTCAGGCGGTGATTCACGAATGAACACCCGAAGCTGGAGTGGCACTACAGAGCTGCTTTGAAGTGTTGGGTACTAACTTCTAAACTTGAAATATTAAATATCCTTATTCATGTTATCATATTAGAACTGAGGGTATGGAAATCTACTGAGAAAGAAAGGGGAGTGCAGGAAGAACATGTTATTGTTAAATCTCAGGTATCCTATGGAGAGGAGAAGGGCCACAGTCTGGTTCCAGTCAACTGATAAGGTAGGACAGCCGTGAGTCGGGGAGGAGTGAGGAATTTGGGCTGAGGGCAGGTCAGATGAAGTGAGAAAGAACAGGCATCACTAAAATCCTGTCTAGCAACGGAGATGTATTGGCTGTCCAGGTGTGCAAGGAGCAAGGTATAAATACATGTGCTTGTAAACTTGGTTTGAACTTTGACTAGTTGTCCGTTGGGTTCTATATAAACAGAGTAAAAACTAACAGAAGGTACAGATTGGAATGTATTTATAGACAATTGGGAGGAGGCTCTTAATGGTCTTTCTGAATGTTAACTTCTGTCCTGACAATGTGGTGCCAAGCAAAACTGTGAAATGCAAATAATAAGCCACAAAGGAAACCAAGGACGCACTGAACAGGAACAAGACGTATTTTGAAACTGTAAATAGGGATGAGTTGAGAGTGGTACAGAAGGAAATGAAAGGGCTGATCAGGAAAGGCAATCATGAATACAAACTGAAGTTAGAACGCAAGCGAATAACATGAAGGATGTCTGGGATGGTATGAAGAAGATAACAGGCTACAGCACAACTACAGCGTGATGAGGGAATGGACAGAGTCAGAGTTTAACCAGTTTTCTATCAGATTCCATAAGTATGATTTCTCAGCAGAGCAACAACAGATAGGGGAGGTGCTGGACTCTGATCTGAGAAGCACTGAGCCCATGAGCATCTCAGAGGAACAAGTAGTGAAGCAGCTGAAGAGGATCAATCCCATTAAGTCAGCAGGGCCTGATGGAGTTAAAGCCAGAGGACTTAACGTACGTGCTAATCAACTGGCTTTCATTCTGCAGTATATTTTCAACCGGTCCCTAATACGATCAGATATTCCTACTAAATGGAAAAACTCCTGCATAGTGCCTATCTGGATGGATCCTTTGCGATTTGCCTACCACCCAAAACTGGTGTTGAAGATGCTCTGCTCTATTTTCTCCACAGAGTATATGAGCACCTGGAGAAGCCCAGCTGTGTGGTGAGAATAATGTTCTTTGACTTCTTAAGTTCTTTCAATAGCATACAACCCCACCTGCTGGCCCAAAAGCTAAAGGACATTCACGTAAATCCACACAAAATCAAATTGATTGTGAACTACCTGACCAATAGACCACAGTTCGCAAGACTGAACCAGGTAGTATCAGATCGGATATGTACAAACACGGGGGCTCTGCAGGGGACGGTCCTGTCACCTTTTCTGTTTACCCTTTACACAAATTACTTCACACACAACAATGAACTCCGCCACCTACAGAAATTCTCTGATGACTCAGCTATAGTAAGCTGTGTCATGAGAGGAGACTCAGCTATAGTAAGCTGTGTCATGAGAGGAGACTCAGCTATAGTAAGCTGTGTCATGAGAGGAGACTCTGCTATAGTAAGCTGTGTCATGAGAGGAGACTCTGCTATAGTAAGCTGTGTCATGAGAGGAGACTCTGCTATAGTAAGCTGTGTCATGAGAGGAGACTGCTATAGTAAGCTGTGTCATGAGAGGCGACTGCTATAGTAAGCTGTGTCATGAGAGGAGACTGCTATAGTAAGCTGTGTCATGAGAGGAGACTGCTATAGTAAGCTGTATCGTGAGAGGAGACTGCTATAGTAAGCTGTGTCGTGAGAGGAGACTGCTATAGTAAGCTGTGTCGTGAGAGGAGACTGCTATAGTAAACTGTGTCGTGAGAGGAGAACCTGCTATAGTAAACCGTGTCGTGAGAGGAGACTCTGCTGTAGTAAACTGTCATGAGAGGAGACTCTGCTGTAGTAAACTGTCATGAGAGGAGACCCTGCTATAGTACACTGTGCCATGAGAGGAGACCCTGCTATAGTACACTGTGCCATGAGAGGAGACCCTGCTATAGTAAACTGTGCCATGAGAGGGGACCCTGCTATAGTAAACTGTGTCATGAGAGGAGACTCTGCTGTAGTAAACTGTGTCATGAGAGGAGACCCTGCTACAGTAAACTGTGCCATGAGAGGAGACTGCTATAGTAAAATGTGTCATTAGAGGAGACTTGCTATAGTAAACTGTGTCATGAGAGGAGACTCTGCTATAGTACGCTGTGTCATGAGAGGAGACGATGCTCATCACAGGGATATATCAGAGTACTTTGTGAAATGGTGCGAGGACAATTACTTGGACCTGAATGTACTGAAGACCAAGGAGCTAGTGGTAGATTTTAGGGTAAAAAATTGTTTTTAATTCCATTTCTATTAATTGTGAAGAGATTGGCACTGTTGACTCGTATAAGTACTTGGGTGAAATAGTAGATAACAGACTGAACTGGAAAGAGACTTCTCAGTCTACAAAAAAGCCCAATCCAGACTGTACTCTTTACCAAAGCTGAGATATTTTAACGTATGTGACAGAAGGCATTGTATGTTCTACAGTAGAGCTGTGGTGATTGTAGTGGCCTACAGTTGAAGTCCGAAGTTTACATACACCTTAGCCAAGTACATTTAAACTCAGTTTTTCACAATTCCTGACATATAATCCATCCTAGTAAAAATTCCCTGTCTTAGGTCAGTTAGGATCACCACTTTATTTTACGAATGTGAAATGTCAGAATAGTAGTTGAGAGAATTATTTATTTCAGCTTTTATTTCTTTCACCACATTCCCAGTGGGTCAGAAGTTTACATACACTCAATCAGTATTTGGTAGCATTGCCTTTAAATTGTTTAACTTGAGTCAAATGTTTCAGGTAGCCTTCCACAAGCTTCTCACAATAAGTTGGGTGGATTTTGGCCCAATACTCCCGACAGAGCTGGTTTAACTGAGTCAGGTTTGTAGGCCTCCTTGCTTGCACACACTTTTTCAGTTCTGCCCACAAATTTTCTATCGAATTGAGGTCAGGGCTTTGTGATGGCCACTCCAATACCTT
This sequence comes from Salvelinus alpinus, assembly GCF_045679555.1. Lineage (NCBI taxonomy): Eukaryota > Metazoa > Chordata > Actinopteri > Salmoniformes > Salmonidae > Salvelinus > Salvelinus alpinus. Next base: position 11,926,993 of record NC_092113.1, read on the forward strand.
GACTTTGTTGTCCTTAAGCCATTTTGCCACAACTTTGGAAGTATGCTTGGGGTCATTGTCCATTTGGAAGACCCATTTGCGACCAAGCTTTAACTTCCGGACTGATGCCTTGAGATGTTGCTTCAATATATACACATAATTTTCCTTCCTCAAGATGCCATCTATTTTGTGAAGTGCACCAGTCCCTTCTGCAGCAAAGCACCCTCACAACATGATGCTGCCACCCCCGTGCATCACGGTTGGGATGGTGTTCTTCAGCTTGCAAGCCTCCCCTTTTTCCTCCAAACATAACGATGGTCATTATGGCCAAACAGTTCTATTTTTGTTTCATGAGACCAGAGGACATTTCTCCAAAAAGTACAATCTTTGTCCCCATGTGCAGATGCAAATCGTAGTCTGGCTTTTTCATGGAGGTTTTGGAGGAGTGGCTTCTTCCTTGCAGAGCGGCCTTTCAGGTTATGTCGATATAGGACTCGTTTTACTGTGGATATAGATACTTTTGTACCCGTTTCCTCCAGCATCTTCACAAGGTCCTTTGCTGTTGTTCTTGGATTGATTTGCACTTTCCGCAACAAAGTACGTTCATCTCTAGGAGACAGAATGCGTCTCCTTCCTGAGCGGTATGACGGCTGCGTGGTCCCATGGTGTTTATACTTGCGTACTATTGTTTGTACAGATGAATGTGGTACCTTCATGCATTTGGAAATTGCTCCGAAGGATGAGCCAGACTTGTGGAGGTCTACAATTTGTTTTCTGAGGTCTTGGCTGATTTCTTTTGATTTTCCCATGATGTCAAGCAAAGAGGAATTGAGTTTGAAGGTAGGCCTTGAAATACATCCACAGGTACACCTCCAATTGACTCAAATGATGGAATTTAGCCTATCAGAACCTTCTAAAGCCATGACATAATTTTCTGGAATTTTCCAAGCTGTTTAAAGGCACAGTCAACTTAGTGTATGTAAACTTCTGACCCACTGGATTTGTGATACAGTGAATTATAAGTGAAATAATCTGTAAACAATTGTTGAAAAAATGACTTGTGTCATGCAGAAAGTAGATGTCCTAACCGACTTGCCAAAACTATAGTTTGTTAACAAGAAATTTGTGGAGTGGTTGAAAAACGAGTTTTAATGACTCCAACCTAAGTGTACGTAAACTTCCAACATCAACTGTACATGACTCCACCCTCGGCTGATTGAGGTAATCGCAAACCTCTTCCCATGTGAAAGCTCTCATACAAAGATGTCTCGCTATTAGCTGAATCCTCTCTGTTTTAGACTCTACTTAAGCAGTGCTATTGATAGCTCCTCCTATGAATGTCACCATCTTTCTCTTATCTATGTATACCATATCGCCGCCCACCTGCCCCGTAATCCCCGGTCTAGATGCTCCCACCCATCTCTCCCTTGAACCTGTATCTCCCTGGACCTGGACCACTCTCACTGCCTCAGCATATGACACCCTTCTCTCCACTCACTGCCTCAGCATATGACACCCTTCTCTCCACTCTCACTGCCTCAGCATATGACACCCTTCTCTCCACTCACTGCCTCAGCATATGACACCCTTCTCTCCACTCACTGCCTCAGCATATGACACCCTTCTCTCCACTCTCACTGCCTCAGCATATGACACCCTTCTCTCCACTCACTGCCTCAGCATATGACACCCTTCTCTCCACTCTCACTGCCTCAGCATATGACACCCTTCTCTCCACTCTCACTTGTTGCATCTCCACTGCCTGCTTTATTGCCTCACACTCACTATATGCCACACTATGACCCCCCACACAGCTACAACACTTTTCCCATTTGACATGTGGACCGTCTTAACTGGTACGTTTTTCTTATTTTTTTCAGTGAATGTAGAAGTGTAGTGTCTGTGGTGTAGCAGTATCAAGCACGTACCATTAGCCGACTACTTGGTCAAACCTATCCGGATGGTCAAATCAAAGTCAAATTGTAATTGTCACATACACATGTTTAGCAGATGTTATTGGTCACATACACATGTTTAGCAGATGTTATTGGTCACATACACATGTTTAGCAGATGTTATTGGTCACATACACATGTTTAGCAGATGTTATTGGTCACATACACATGTTTAGCAGATGTTATTGGTCACATACACATGTTTAGCAGATGTTATTGGTCACATACACATGTTTAGCAGATGTTATTGGTCACATACACATGTTTAGCAGATGTTATTGGTCACATACACATGTTTAGCAGATGTTATTGGTCACATACACATGTTTAGTAGATGTTATTGGTCACATACACATGTTTAGCAGATGTTATTGGTCACATACACATGTTTAACAGATGTTATTGGTCACATACACATGTTTAGTAGATGTTATTGGTCACATACACATGTTTAGCAGATGTTATTGGTCACATACACATGTTTAACAGATGTTATTGGTCACATACACATGTTTAACAGATGTTATTGGTCACATACACATGTTTAGCAGATGTTATTGGTCACATACACATGTTTAGCAGATGTTATTGGTCACATACACATGTTTAGCAGATGTTATTGGTCACATACACATATTTAGCAGATGTTATTGGTCACATACACATGTTTAACAGATGTTATTGGTCACATACACGTGTTTAGTAGATGTTATTGGTCACATACACATGTTTAGCAGATGTTATTGGTCACATACACATGTTTAGCAGATGTTATTGGTCACATACACATGTTTAGCAGATGTTATTGGTCACATACACATGTTTAGCAGATGTTATTGGTCACATACACATGTTTAGTAGATGTTATTGGTCACATACACGTGTTTAGTAGATGTTATTGGTCACATACACGTGTTTAGTAGATGTTATTGGTCACATACACATGTTTAGCAGATGTTATTGGTCACATACACATGTTTAGCAGATGTTATTGGTCACATACACATGTTTAGCAGATGTTATTGGTCACATACACATGTTTAGCAGATGTTATTGGTCACATACACATGTTTAGCAGATGTTATTGGTCACATACACATGTTTAGCAGATGTTATTGGTCACATACACATGTTTAGCAGATGTTATTGGTCACATACACATGTTTAGCAGATGTTATTGGTCACATACACATGTTTAGTAGATGTTATTGGTCACATACACATGTTTAGCAGATGTTATTGGTCACATACACATGTTTAGCAGATGTTATTGGTCACATACACATGGTTAGCAGATGTTATTGGTCACATACACATATTTAGCAGATGTTATTGGTCACATACACATGTTTAGCAGATGTTATTGGTCACATACACATGTTTAGCAGATGTTATTGGTCACATACACATGGTTAGCAGATGTTATTGGTCACATACACATGTTTAGCAGATGTTATTGGTCACATACACATGTTTAGCAGATGTTATTGGTCACATACACATGTTTAGCAGATGTTATTGGTCACATACACATGTTTAGTAGATGTTATTGGTCACATACACATGTTTAGCAGATGTTATTGGTCACATACACATGTTTAGCAGATGTTATTGCGGGTGTAGTGAAATGCTTGTGTTCCTTGCCCCAACAGTGCAGTAATATCGAACAAGTCATGTCTAACAATACACACAATCTAAAGTAAAGGAAGGAAATTAAGAATATATAAATATTTGGATGAGCAATGTCAGAGCGGTATAGACTAAGATACAGTAGAATAAAACAGAATAGTGTACATACATATACATATGAGATGAGTAATGCCAAATATGTAAACATTATTAAAGTGACTAGTGTTCATATTATTAAAGTAGCCAGTGATTTCAAGTTTATGTATAGGGCAACAGCCTCGAATGTGCTAGTGATGGATGCAGACGACACAACAGTGGTAGGCCTGATCACCGACAACGACGAGGCAGCCTATAGGGAGGAGGTCAGAGACCTGGCCGGGTGGTGCCAAAATAACAACCTATCCCTCAACATAACCAAGACTAAGGAGATGATTGTGGACTACAGGAAAAGGAGGACCGAGCACGCCCCCATTCTCATCAACGGGGCTGTAGTGGAGCAGGTTGAGAGCTTCTCTCCACTCTCACTGCCTCAGCATATGACACCCTTCTCTCCACTCTCACTTGTTGCATCTCCACTGCCTGCTTTATTGCCTCACACTCACTATATGCCACACTATGACCCCCCACACAGCTACAACACTTTTCCCATTTGACATGTGGACCGTCTTAACTGGTACGTTTTTCTTATTTTTTTCAGTGAATGTAGAAGTGTAGTGTCTGTGGTGTAGCAGTATCAAGCACGTACCATTAGCCGACTACTTGGTCAAACCTATCCGGATGGTCAAATCAAAGTCAAATTGTAATTGTCACATACACATGTTTAGCAGATGTTATTGGTCACATACACATGTTTAGCAGATGTTATTGGTCACATACACATGTTTAGTAGATGTTATTGGTCACATACACATGTTTAGCAGATGTTATTGGTCACATACACATGTTTAGCAGATGTTATTGGTCACATACACATGGTTAGCAGATGTTATTGGTCACATACACATATTTAGCAGATGTTATTGGTCACATACACATGTTTAGCAGATGTTATTGGTCACATACACATGTTTAGCAGATGTTATTGGTCACATACACATGGTTAGCAGATGTTATTGGTCACATACACATGTTTAGCAGATGTTATTGGTCACATACACATGTTTAGCAGATGTTATTGGTCACATACACATGTTTAGCAGATGTTATTGGTCACATACACATGTTTAGTAGATGTTATTGGTCACATACACATGTTTAGTAGATGTTATTGGTCACATACACATGTTTAGCAGATGTTATTGGTCACATACACATGTTTAGTAGATGTTATTGGTCACATACACATGTTTAGTAGATGTTATTGGTCACATACACATGTTTAGTAGATGTTATTGGTCACATACACATGTTTAGCAGATGTTATTGGTCACATACACATGTTTAGCAGATGTTATTGGTCACATACACATGTTTAGCAGATGTTATTGGTCACATACACATGTTTAGCAGATGTTATTGGTCACATACACATGTTTAGCAGATGTTATTGGTCACATACACATGTTTAGCAGATGTTATTGCGGGTGTAGTGAAATGCTTGTGTTCCTTGCCCCAACAGTGCAGTAATATCGAACAAGTCATGTCTAACAATACACACAATCTAAAGTAAAGGAAGGAAATTAAGAATATATAAATATTTGGATGAGCAATGTCAGAGCGGTATAGACTAAGATACAGTAGAATAAAACAGAATAGTGTACATACATATACATATGAGATGAGTAATGCCAAATATGTAAACATTATTAAAGTGACTAGTGTTCATATTATTAAAGTAGCCAGTGATTTCAAGTTTATGTATAGGGCAACAGCCTCGAATGTGCTAGTGATGGATGCAGACGACACAACAGTGGTAGGCCTGATCACCGACAACGACGAGGCAGCCTATAGGGAGGAGGTCAGAGACCTGGCCGGGTGGTGCCAAAATAACAACCTATCCCTCAACATAACCAAGACTAAGGAGATGATTGTGGACTACAGGAAAAGGAGGACCGAGCACGCCCCCATTCTCATCAACGGGGCTGTAGTGGAGCAGGTTGAGAGCTTCAAGTTCCTCGGTGTCCACATCAACAACAAACTAGAATGGTCCAAACACACCAAGACAGTCATGAAGAGGGCACGACCGCCTGGTATGGCAACCGCTCCGCCCACAACCGTAAGGCTCTCCAGAGGGTAGTGAGGTCTGCACAACACATCACCGGGGGCAAACTACCTGCCCTCCAGGACACCCGATGTCACAGGAAGGCCATAAAGATCATCAAGGACAACAACCACCGAGCCACTGCCTGTTCACCCCGCTATCATCCAGAAGGCGAGGCCAGTACAGGTGCATCAAAGCAGGGACCGAGAGACTGAAAAACAGCTTCTATCTCAAGGCCATCAGACTGTTAAACAGCCACCACTAACATTTAATGGCCGCTGCCAACATACTGACTCAACTCCAGCCACTTTAATAATGGGAATTTATGGAAATTATGTAAAAATGTATCACTAGCCACTTTAAACAATGCCACTTAATATAATGTTTACATACCCTACATTACTCATCTCATATGTATATGTATATACTGTACTCTATCATCTACTGCATCTTGCCATCTTTATGTAATACATGTATCACTAGCCACTTTAAACTATGCCACTTTATGTTTACATACCCTACATTACTCATCTCATATGTATAGACTGTACACTATACCATCTACTGCATCTTGCCTATGCCGTTCTGTACCATCACTCATTCATATATCTTTATGTACATATTCTTTATCCCTTTACACGTGTGTGTATAATGTAGTAGTTGTGGAATTGTTAGGTTAGATTACTTGTTGGTTATTACTGCATTGTCGGAACTAGAAGCACAAGCATTTCGCTACACTCGCATTAACATCTGCTAACCATGTGTATGTGACAAATAAAATTTGATTTGATTTGATTTTGATTTGAATTGATTAGACATGATTTGGAGAGGCACCCACCTGTCTATATAAGGCCCCACAGTTGACAGTGCATGTCAGAGCAAAAACCAAGCCATGAGGTCGAAGGAATTGTTTGTAGAGCTCCGAGACAGGATTGTGTCATGGCACAGATCACGGGAAGGGTAGCATTTTTTTTTTGCAGAATGAAGGTCCCCAAGAATGCAGTGGCCTCCATCATTCTTAAATGGAAGAAGTTTGGAACCACCAAGACTCTTCCTAGAGCTGGCAATCGGGGGAGATGGGCCTTGGTCAGGGAGGTGACCAAGAACCTGATGGTCACTCTGACAGAGCTCTAGAGGTCCTCTGTGGAGATGCAGCACTCCACCAATCAGGCCTTTATGTTGGATTCGCCAGACGGAAGCCACTCCTCAGTAAAAGGCACATGAGCCCGCTTGGAGTTTGCCAAAAGGCACCTAAAGGACTCTCAGACCATGATAAACTAGATTCTCTGGTCTTATGAAACCAATATTGAACTCTTTGGCCTGATTGCCAAGCGTCACGTCTGGAGGAAACATGCCACCATCCATACGGTGAAGCATGGTGGTTGCAGGGACTGGGAGACTAGTCAGGATCAAGGGAAAGATGAACGGAGCAAAGTACAGAGAGATCCTTGATGAAAACATGCTCCAGAGCCCTCAGGACCTCAGACTGGGGCGAAGGTTCATCTTCCAACAGGACAACGACCCTAAGGAAACAGCCAAGACAAGGCAGGAGTGGCTTCGGGACAAGTCGTCTGAATGTCCATGAGTGGCCCAGCCAGAGCCCGGACTTGAACCCAATCGAACATCTCTGGAGAGACCTGAAAATAGCTGTGCAGCTACGCTCCCCATCCAACCTGACAGAGCTTGAGAGGATCTGCAGAGAAGAATGGGAGAAGCTCCACAAATACAAGTGTGCCAAGCTTGTAGAGTCATACACAAGAAGACTCGAGGCTGTAATCACTGCCAAAGGTGCGTTAATAAAGTACTGAGTAAAGGGTCTGAATACTTATGTAAATGTGATATTTAATTATATATTTTTTTAATACATTTGCTAAAATTACATTTTAAAAAAGTTTTTGCTTTGTCATTATGCGGTATTGTGTGTTGATTGATGAAGGGAAAAACTATTTAATCAATTTTAGAATAAGGCTGTAACATAGTAAAGTGTGGAAAAAGTCAAGGGGTCTAAATACTTTCCGAATGCACTGTAAAGTGGAAATGGTATGTTTCGCTTAAAAGCTGTAAGAGGAGTAGCTGTGGGAATAATAAGATGAAGTAATTGTATGACGAATAACAGTAGTGTGTTGCTACGCAGGCACATTAATAACTAAATGATGCCGCCACTTTGCCTTTTGCTTTCAATTGCCCAAGCCAATATTACCTTATATCAATGATTTACGATGATGGTCCATCAGATTAAATGTATTTATGTATTTACTGCCACCAATGTTGTCTTGGTACTTGAATGACAAGGAATATTAAAAAGAGAGAGCAATGCAATAATCCAGAATGTACCTCAAAGCCCCAAAAAATACATTTTAAAATGGTTTGCATCTTATTTATCAGGTGTGCCAACTTGACTACAGTGTTCTAGCCAGTCGAGGTCTCTAACTGAGAGCTAATCATAGCAATTCCTTTTAAAACGATTTGCTCCATTCAAAATCCATTGTGATTGTGAACACATGTTTATATCAATGAAAACTGCTCAGCACAGTCTTGATAGTCCAATTATATTCCTGCTGACAACAGTGGACTCTCCTAAGCCCCGCTGAATACCCCTTTTGATTGCAGTTGCAGAAAACACTGTACTGACCAATAGGCGATGGCCCAGCTGCCAGACAACATGCCCAGTAAGCTCTTTGTTTATGTGTTTGGTGTGCACTGTATTGAATTCCAGGGTGGTACAAATATGCAGACTGGACACATTCTCCTGCAAGATCTATCAGTTTGTTGATTAGCAAACTTGCTAATTTTGTTATTTTGTATCTGGAATGTGGTTGACACACTTTCAATGTCTATCTTAATGTTGCTAAATGTTTATGAGCTATTACTGGTGTACAGTTAATAGTACAATAAAATTAAAAAAACATATAATATTTCAACAATTATAGTAATACCAAGAATTATATGATATGTGGATAGCTGAATTGACTTATTGTCATTGTTCATTATTAACAATAACAATGTATCTATCCACACGTTTGTATTTCATAACCTATAAATGTGTTTTAAGCAGGTATATTGAAGATGTTTATTCAATGGTTTAGCTCTGAAATTGATAAATCAACTTTTTTTTATTATGGCATTATTGATTGGGCCCCACACCCATCTCAGTCCAATTGCATGCCTTAATACACATGCCCTCAGTACCAGGCTTGAGCCACGTGAAAGTACATGCTGCACTGGATGAAATACATGTTTACAATGAGCACGATGGGATGCTGAGAAAGAAAGAAATATGACCAAATGCACAAGATAAATGCATGATCCACTATGAATTTATGAGAACATATTTTTAAACTTGCATTTTGAATATACACTGAACAAAAATATAAACGCAAAATGCAACAATTTCAAAGATTTAACTGAGTGACAGTTCATATAAGTAAATCAGTCATTTGAAATAAATTAATTAGGCCCTAATCTATGTGTTTCACATGACTGAGAGTACAGATATGCATCTGTTGGTCACAGATACCATAAAAAAAAGTCAGGGGCGTGGATCAGAAAACCAGTCAGTATCTGGTGTGACCACCATTTGCCTCATGCAGCCCAACACATCTCCTTCGCTTAGAGTTGATAAGGCTGTTGATTGTGGCCTGTGGCATCTTCTCCCACTCCTCTTCAATGGCTGTGTGAAGTTGCTGGATATTGGAAGGAACTGGAACACGCTGTCGTACACGTCAATCCAGAGCTTCCCAAACATGCTCAGTGGGTGACATGTCTGGTAAGTATGCAGGCCATGAAAGAACTGGGACATTTTTAGCTTCAGGGAATTGTGTACAGATCCTTGCGGCATGGGGCTGTGCATTATCATGCTGAAACATGAGGTGTTGGCAGCAGATGAATGGCACGACAATGGGCCTCAGGATCTTGTCACGGTATCTCTGGGCATTCAAATTGCCATTGATAAAATGCAATTGTGTTAGTTGTCCGTAGCTTATGGCTGCCCATACGATAACCCCACCGCCAACATGGGGCACTCTGTTCACAACATTGACATCAGCAAAATGCTCGCCCGTTGGACGTACTGCCAAATTCTCTAAAATTATGTTGGAGGCGGCTTATGGTAGAGAAATTAATATTAAATTCTCTGGTAACAGCTCTGGTGGACATTATTGCAGTCAGCATGCCAATTGCACATTTTAGAGGGTCCTTTTATAGCCCCCAGCACAAGGTGCACCTGTGTAATGTTTAATCAACTTCTTGATATGCCACACCTGTCCGGTGGATGGCTAATTTTGGCAAAGGAGAAATGCTCACTAACAGGGATGTAAATAAATTTGCACACAAAACTTGAGAGAAATACGCTTTTTTCTGCGTATGGAACATTTCTGGGATCTTTTATTCCAGCTCATGAAACATGTTGCGTTTATATTTTTGTTCAGTGTAAAATCAGTGTTATTGTGGGAATATTGCTGCATTCACGTGCTATTCGGAACTATGAAACTTCCGACTTGCTAACTGTTTGAATGTGGCACGTGTATAACTACAAACAGTTAGAGTTCCGACTAGCATGTGAACGCGGCGCTAATTCCCATTTTCAAAAAAAAGAAAAACCTGAAGTGTTCTAACTATGCATCACCCTTACGACCATAGTTGGCTCTCCCTCATTTGCATATCAATGGGACCTCACTAATGCTACATTCATAACCAAGTGGAAAGGTGGTATTTACGTTGTGAAGTTGTGCATACCAGTTGGCCACATTAGATGGTGCTGCAGTGGACAGCAGCCGTTTTACAGGCTCCTGACCAATTTTCCTATTTTGTGTGTGTTTTTTACGCTGATTGTAACTTGTTTTGTAAATAATGTCTCTGCCATCATTTCTTATGGTAGAAAACAGTTTCTGGACATCAGATCAGCGATCACTAACCTCGATTTGGATTACAATTTCTACTTCAATTAATCGGCAGCTCTGGACGTTCTGCTTACTCCGGACCAGGCCCTAATCCACGGGTCTTGAAAGTGGAAGCGACAGCGCAAGAAAGGCAGACGTGCCGCCATCCTGACGTTGGCGAGCAAATAAACTGCCTCTACCCTCCGTTCTATTGGCAAAGTTTTAAAAGACTCCAGTCACCCAAGTCATAGGCTGTTCTCTCTGTTACCGCACGGCAATCGGTATCGTGTATATAGCCTCTATACTGTTATTTTATTGTGATACTTTTTATTAAATTTTTTACACTAGTTTATTTGGTAAATATTTTCTTAACTCTTCTTGAACTGCACTGTTGGTTAAGGGCTTGTAAGTAAGTATTTCACAGTAAGGTCTACACTTGTTGTATTCGGCACATGTGACAAATAAAGTTTGATTTGATTTCTGCATCCCTTTTTCCTTCATTTAATTTCAGGTGGCAGCTCTAGCTGTCGTCAGCCAACATTACTTGGCTGTAGGGCATGGAGTGCATCCCGGCTGTATGTTATCAAGGTCTCTCCATTATCTGAGTGTTTGGTACACTCTACAGTCTCAAAAGTCACTGCGGCTTGCAGCAGAGTAAACAAATACATCCAGTACTCCATCTCCTTTGTGCCGTCGGTAGAACCACAAAAAAAAACTGTTGTACGCAAGAGTTTTGTTGATGCGTATGCGAATGAGCTCGATACAACAGGGGAAGCATCTGAAGTAGTGAACTACTATTATCATTGTCAGATATTGGACCTGGAAGTGCTGGAGAGGGTGGAGGGCCAGGATAGAAGTAAGGTAATGTGTTGTGGGGATTTTAATGATATGATGTGGAAGGAGGGGTTGTTAATCAAGCTTGATATTATGGGGTAGGAGGAAGAACGTACAACTGGATAAAGGATTTCCTGTTTGGAGTTCTATCCAGGTGAGGGTGGGGAAGTCTCTATCAGGCAGCTAGCTACCTGGTGGATAAAGGTACATTGCAGGGGAACGTGATTAGTCCTCTGTTGTTCTCAATCATGATCAATGATGTTTACTCTCAGGTACAGCCAGATATTGGGAGGTCGTTATTTGCAGATAATGGGGCCTTATGGAAGAGGGGAAGAAATGTGCCATTCATAGTCAGGAAGATACAGTAAGCAATTGATGAGGTGTGGGGATTCAGGTTCTCAGTAGAGAACTCAGACAGTGCTCTTTCCCAGGAGGAAGATGGGAGATGAGGTATACTTGAGGTTAGATGGGAGATGAGATATACTTGAGGTTAGATGGGAGATACTTTACCAGGAGGAAGATGGGAGATGAGGTATACTTGAGGTTAGATGGGAGATACTTTACCAGGAGGAAGATTTTTTATTTTTTTATTTTTTATTTTTTTATTTCACCTTTATTTAACCAGGTAGGCTAGTTGAGAACAAGTTCTCATTTGCAACTGCGACCTGGCCAAGATAAAGCATAGCAGTGTGAACAGACAACACAGAGTTACACATGGAGTAAACAATAAACAAGTCAATAACATGGTAGAAAAAAAAAGAGAATCTATATACAATGTGTGCAAAAGGCATGAGGTAGGCAATAAATCGAATAATTACAATTTAGCAGATTAACACTGGAGTGATAAATCATCAGATGATCATGTGCAAGAAGAGATACTGGTGTGCAAAAGAGCAGAAAAGTAAATAAATAAAAGCAGTGGGAGATGGGAGATGAGGTATACTTGAGGTTAGATGGGAGATACTTTACCAGGAGGAAGATGGGAGATACTTTACCATGAGGAAGATGGGAGATGAGGTATACTTGAGGTTAGATGGGAGATACTTTACCAGGAGGAAGATGGGGGATGAGGTATACTTGAGGATCCTTGGGGTAAACTTTGACACTAGACTGACCTGGGAAGAACACATAGAGAGAGTGGTGGGAAAGTGCAAGAACGTGCTAAATGTGATTCACTGTCTGACAGGGAAGGAGTGGGGGGCTGGGCGTTCCTCACTGAGGACCATGTATGTTGCATTGATCCGATCTGTAATAGACTATGGCAGTATAGAGTATGGTTCACAACCCAAACCTTTTTGGAAAGGCTAGCTGTCATTCAGGGGCAAGGTCTACACCTGTTGTATTTGGCGCATGTGACAAATAACATTTGATTTGATTTTTGATTTGAAATAAAGTCACTAGAGAACAAACTGGATGAGCTCCGTTGAATACTATCCTATCAACCGGACCTGAAGCTCTGTAATTATTCTCTGAATCGTGGCTGAACAAGGACATGGATAATATACATCTAATTGGTTTTTCCATGCATCGTCAAGACCAGTCGGTTGCCTCGGGTAAGACGAAGCTGGAGCGCAATCTCTAATATTAAGGAAGACCTTTAAACAGGTTAACATTCACAAGGCCCAGACGGATTGCCAGGACGCATACTCTGAGCACGGGCTGACTAGCTGGCAAGTGTCTTCACTGACATTTTCAACCTCTCTCCGACCCAGTCTGTAATACCTACATGTTTCAAGCAGACCACCATAGTCCCTGTGCACAAGAACACCAAGGTTACCTATATGTACATATCACAGGAGCTTGGTAGAACCTTAATTGGGAAAACGGGCTTGTGGTAATGACTGGAGCACAATTACTGGAATGGAATCAAATTCATTTGCTTTGTTCCGGCCATTATTATGAGCCGTTCTCCCCCCAACAGCCTCCTGTGTGGTACTCATCTACCTCAATAACCTCGTACCCCTACACTATAAATAATGTTTAGTTATTGCATTTAACTGCTGAAAAACCACTAGTCATGCACCCCAAAACTCTGAGGGGGCACAAAGTACATGAGAATGGCTTGGGGGTAGCCTTGGATAACTTCGCATTTTTTAAACACCTGAAAAAGCTTTTTTCCTGCAATTGAGAGCCATAATCATTATGTTTAATTCAACTTAAAAATATGTATATTTTTCTACATATCTAAGCGTACCTCTTGAGCTGTCTGTATGGTCCTGACTGGTGGTTATTTCCTTAAAAATACTACATATGCATCTCTGCTAAAATATACAGTACATTTAGTTATTTGTTGCTTTTCTAAAGTATACCAACCTTGCCAGCAGGCATGCCAGCTAAGATAGTTAGACAAGCTAGCTACTTTATGTAACGTCTGCTTCCAACTCACACTCTCAAACACATAGATCCTCTGAACGCAGCTCACTTTCCAGCCCACTTTCTAGCTCACACTCTCAAACACATAAATCCCCTGAACTCAGCTCACTCTCCAGATCCCAATCACCTGAATTCTGATCACCTGTTCACACACCTGTATGTCATTATCACCCACTATTTAGTTCAGTTCTTTGCAACCCATCATTGTGAGGTATTGTTTGTTTTGTGACACACTTCTATTCGGAGCTCTGTTTTTCCCTTGATTTAATCCTCCCGTGTATGATAGTTTTGGCCTGCATCACTAACGACGCCTTTTGCCTATTCCCTGCCTCTACTTTAGCCTATCGGATTTCCAGTTATCAAACTATTGCCTGATCTCCCGAACAACGTTACTAGCCTTTTCCCTGCCTGTACTGTTGCCTTTTTAGACCCCCTGTGTATGACCATCTGCTAGGCCCTGGACCCAGCTACCTGCCTCCTCATGTGGTCCTTTACAAATAAACACCTGCTGCGCCCTGCGCTTGAAACCAGGGGCCTGTTGCACAAAAGTAGAATTAAGACATCCGGGATAAATGACTCAGCTGAGCTCAATGAAGCCAAAACATGTGCGTCCAGGCTTAATTGGTTGCACAAAGACCAAGCCAGGATGAGCAGAAACGGATTCATTAAGCCAGGTGAAACCAATCCTGGATAGGTGCGCGCTCACGGCTCACTCAAATAGACCCCGCCACAGATCACAGATTAACTGATTTACCATGGCAACTAGAGCCGCGTACTTTTCCCCGTCGGAAGCACAAATCCTCATGGAGGCATACGAGGAGGTAAAAGATATAATTAAGAAGAAAGGCAACACCGCCACAGTGATAAAGCAAAGAGAAAAAGCGTGGCAAAGTATTGCAGACCGCCTGAATGCGTAAGTAGTGCACAATTACACACTCACCGCTCCGCTGAAACATCACAATTACAATTCAAATATTTAATTCACATCTCCAAAAATGCAGTTGTACTGTAATTATGAAACGGTTAAATTTTTAATTGAAATGCACTGCAGATATGAGTGAAATTGTGTAAAGTAACTCCATCACACTGTATAAAGCTATGATACATTTTTTGATATTTTTACTGAAAACAAGACAAAAATACCAAGTAATTTTTTGCAGTGTGACTCCATTAAATGTGTGTGTGTGTGTGTGTGTGTGTGTGTGTGTGTGTGTGTAGATTAAACATGAACGGGCCAAAACGGACATGGCAGCAGGTCAAAATCAAATACAAGAACATTCTGCAGAATGGTATGGTCCCTGACTAATATTTAACAAAGCACAAGCATATATTGTACCCAGAAGGTGCCTGCTCACACATTGTCTGTACTGTTTTAGCAGTGAAAAAGAATACCCACAGACAAGGCACGGGTGGTGGGTCACCAAAGGCTGACCTTACCCCAGCAGAGGACATGGCCTTGGAGCTAATAAAGGCAGGCCCGTCTTAGAGGGGATCCCTGGGGGGAAAGAGACGAGCATAGGTTCCTCCCAAGATGCCACCCGCTTCATTCAAGGTATGTCCTTCCATCTCTACATGGGATACAACCACATTCATATTGAATCAATTTGGACTGTCTGACTTTGGTTTACCTATTGCCTTGCAGTGTCTGGCAGCACTGTGTTCCTGTTAGAGCCACCAGCACAAGCACCAGACGATGCTGATCCAGTGAGTACTCCATCAAAGGCATACTGTAGGCCTGGCATGTCTTGTCTACTAGCTTCAATATGAATCCGATTAAATGTGATAGGGTGAAGGCCCCAGTGCAGCAGCAACAGCACATGATGGAGACGATGATGAGGAGGAGACCATCTCTCTGGATTCCAGAAGGCATGAGGTATCATGTTAAGACTGTGAAAGTACTATTTACTCTACAATGGTGAGGAGTCCTCATCAAAATCAAAAAATCTAATTTCTTTTACAGGACCCAGATGCTATACAGTGGGAAAACCAGCCTGGCAACATAGTGCGTATTAATAAAAGGACACCACATCCTGCCAAATTCCAGCTGCGCTAATTGTATTGTGTTCACAGAGCTCACAAGCTATCAGAAAGTTGTATGGCAACCACCTCCGGCGCCAAATAGAACTGGCAGACATAGACATTCAGTACAAGAAGAAAAAGATGGAAAATCTTGCACTGGAGTCCGAAATAAAAAAGAGGACAATTAGGAAACTGGACCTTGAAATAAAAAAACTTGAGAGGGAGGTGAGATATGCCTTCAATGTACACTGTATGCTAACTGTAACACAAATGTATTATTCATTCTTTTTCTTTCCTCCCCCAGCTCCAAGAAGATGACACAGCTCAAAATAAAAATTAGGTATATTCTCGTAAAGTCAAGTGAGCCATGACATATGAGCTCTTATTGTGAGCACACAGGACGGTGGCATCTTTCTAAGTTTTTTTTTATTTTCCCAGCAATCTGTACAACCAAGTCATCGTTATAAGGCATCGCCCTCTTTTGCCCACCCCCCCAGCACCAGGTGTGGCCACTAGCCTATATGAAGGCCCAAAATTGTGTGTTCCTTTCTGCTCTGACAATGGCATGCCCATTCGTGCGAGATGTGGTGGATGAAGAAGCACTTGTGCTGAGGAGAGCCTTCAGGCGAGAAAGGGTCTTCAGGGACCGGTTGGACCCACTGGCCTTCCCTGATGACCATCTATATGAAAGATACAGGTTTTCTGCAGATGGCATCAGGTATCTATGCAGACTACTGGGTCCCAGGATTAAGCACCGCACTGCACGGAGCCATGCACTGAGTGTGGAGCAAATGGTTTGTGTGGCCTTGCGCTTTTTTGCTAGTGGAGCCTTCCTGTACTCAGTGGGGGATGCAGAACAGCTGAACAAGGCCACAATTTGCCGCACAATAAGGAGTGTGTGTCTGGCTATCAAAGCATTAGCAGATGTCTTCATCTCCTTCCCTGGCCACAGAAGACTCTGTGACATCAAAGAGGAGTTCTATAGGATTGCAGGTAAGAGGATCTACAAATTACAGGACAACTGTTAACACATAGTAGGATACTCATTACTTTGTGTGACAGGTTTCCCCAATGTCATTGGTGCAGTGGACTGCACACACATAAGGATAAAAGCCCCCTCAGGTGCCCATGAGGCCGATTTTGTGAATAGGAAATCCTTTCACAGCATTAATGTTCAGGTGAACATAACTTTTTGATATTGTCCATTGACGAACACTCTGCATTGCCAGTGATGTGCATTGATTGGTGTAATATTCCTCATCTTATGATTTCAGATGGTCTGCAATGCTGACTGTGTGATCAGCAATGTTGTGGCAAAATGGCCTGGCTCAGTCCATGACTCCAGAATCTTTCGGGCCTCTGAAATCTATCAGTGCCTATCACAAGGTAAGCCACACAACCCCTATTTATAACCATCATGGCTGTGTCAAGAATATCACTGTGTTTATGAGGTAGTAATGATGAGATTTTGTGTTGACAGGTGAATTCTCTGGTGTGTTGCTGGGAGACAGGGGGTATGGCTGCCAGCCTTTTCTCCTGACACCTTTCACAGACCCCCAGGAAGCACAGCAGGCCTACAACCATGCCCATGCCAGGACCAGGGCCAGAGTTGAAATGACCTTTGGCCTCCTGAAGGCACGCTTTCACTGCCTTCACAAATTAAGGGTCAGCCCTGTTAGGGCATGTGATATTACTGTGGCTTGTGCTGTCCTCCACAATGTGGCCTGCCTGAGGAAGGAGAGGGCCCCCAGAGTGCCACCAGCCATGGACTGGGACAATCCGGCAATCTTCCCTGATGACGACAGTGGTCGGCTGCTGAGGGACCAATATGTGTTGAATTATTTTAGTTAGTATGTGTGCTTTCAATTTTGGTTAAATATGTCCAATATGTTCAATTTTGGTTAAAATTTGGGTTTTTTTGGGTTCGTTTTTTGACGAATTTGGCCTCTTATGATGTTTGTGCGGTATACTGTGTGTAATACAAGGCTGCAGGGAGGCTACTGCATCCATTCATTTGTCTGTTCAGTTGATGTGTATGGATTTGTCCTGCATTTATTTTAGTGTGCAGACATGCAGGGTGTGTTATATACAGACCTTTGAATGTGTATGTATCATTTTGTATAATATGCTTGGATTCTGTGCTTTCCATCTTGTAGAGTCACTGTGACTTCAGTTTCGAAAGGAGCTGATGGTTTACCTGCTTTGTTTTGTCCTTATTCAATAAAGGAACATAATGTTACACATTGTGTTTTTATATTCATATGGAATGTGTATTTGTTTATATGACAGAGTACTAGGGCCACACTGAAGAAAAAGGATAAAGTCATAAATTTATGAGGCTGGTTCTTTCTGCAGAAAAGCTACATATTGTTTTTACAGTTTTGATACTTATGACAATGTGATACTTAGTATTCTGGCACATCAGCATGTCTTTGTTTATGAAACCATACTGAAGTACAATTTCACGAAATGCCCCACATCTGTCATTTTAACAACTGTCCTCCTTTAAAACAACTGGTTACAATATTATGACTTGTGTTTTTTTTCCCCTCTGTGGCCCTAATATTCTATCATTTTATATATAGCCTTATAGTCTATGGGAAACTGTAAATTATCTAATGATAGCAACATCATCTAAAAATCATTTTTTATCCAAAATCATTGAAATTAATGATCACAAACGTTTAAATAATAACAGTGGGTCTAGTTATATGTGATAACAATGTATAGTGAGCAGTGAAATAACTATTGGTTTCCATTTGTGGTGACTGCTGACTGACATTAGGGATGAGATTAAATAGATCCTGGAATTTAGCCTGGTCTGGAGCAGGCTAGCTCCACAGAATAAATCTCCATGGTAATTTATACCATAACATATCCTCCTGCCCCCTATCCATCTTTAGTGCAACCGGATTACGGATCAATTGAGCCAGGATCACCAAGATATCCTGGCTTAATCCCTTATCCTAGTTTTGTGCAACAGGCCCCAGCTCTCTGTCTCCCATTGTGTTCATTACACTTTAACTTGATTGATAGCCTGAAAGGGCTTCTTGATAGCTACTGTAGTTATGATGTTGGGAGATTGGGAACCTATCTAGGCTAGCTAAAGCGAACTTCATAAAATTGCTAAGTGGCTAGTAATATTACAGAGGAAAAAATTTAAGAAAAACATCTGAGGTGGCACGTACCCCCAAATGTGCATGGTGCGTTTGTCAGGGATGACACAAGTTTCCCACTAGTAATTACCAGTTGGAGGGGTAGGCTACCACCTTCCCACTTGGTTATGAACACACTCAATGCAGCATAACGTCAATGTGTATTAGCTACTTCTGTTACAATATTTTTCCTATGTTTGTGGGATTTTTTATCTGATTTATATTACATAACACATTTTGATATAATGGGTATGATCATTGTTTATGTTTAAAAGTTGAGTAACAGCAGAGAATTATAACATACTCGATGTGGGGCAGGTGATTTGATTTGAACATTTTAGAAGTATCAGATGGAAATACCCTATGTAGGACGAACATCCCTCTCTGACATGTAGAATAAAGAATCACATTGGTTCTATGCATGGCATTTCTATCTGTAAAGTTCGAGAACGTTTGGCAATTGAACATGGCCCTGCTTGTTCTGTGAGATGGAGCAAGGGCGAACTTGTGTCAGGGTTCCGATGCGAAGGGAAGTGCGACTAGAAACGAATGAGACGATTGTTTGAGTGAGAGTTGTTTGATTACGTTAAAACTTTTTTACAGAAATGTGGTATGAGGTTAATGGGAAATGGTGGCAAGTAGTGTGGACAAAAAAGTTGGTGAAGCAACAGCTGTGCTGGAATGCGAACAATATGGGTGTCTGTTCTGATGGTATGGAGGATATGGGTCAAGGGCCGGAATGGTCGTTAGTTGAAAGACATAGGAAGAAGAGAGATCATGATACAGACAGCAGTGGAGCGTATAGTAAAGAAAGCCAAAAGAGGGCCAAGGTAGGAAGCAAGAGTAATTATGTGTTGGAATGGAAAGTGGATGATAGTGCTTGATGAGACCACAGGCCCCACTTACACCCTATCAGACTACTGTAACTAATGGCGTAGAGAAAGAGGTAGGTGAAGTGAAATTAGCTTGTTTCATTGGAAATGGTAGATTGTTAACATTGTGTGGTAGCCAGGCTCAGCAAGAGAATATTTTGAAAATGTAAAAGCTTAATGGGAAAAGGATTAAAACCCATGTCTCTGGTGCATATGCTAGATTGAGGGGAGTCATCACTGATTCATGATTAACGACTCATGGTGTAATCGTAACAACATACAGGAACTCAAGTCCTTTTGTTCACCTGACCTATAATTCCTCACAATCAATTGCCGACCATAGTATCTCCCAAGAGAATTCTCATTGGTTATTGTTATAGCCGTGTATATCCCCCCTCAAGCCGATACCACGACGGCCCTCAAGGAACTTCACTGGACTCTATGCAAACTGGAAACCATATATCCCGAGACTGCATTTATTGTATCTCTGGATTTTAACAAAGCAAATTTGAGAACAAGTTTACCTAAATTCTATCAGCATATTGATTTTAGCACTCGTGCGGGCAATACACTGGATCACTGCTACTCTAACTTCCGCGATGCATACAAGTCCCTCCCCCGCCCTCCCTTCGGCAAATCTGACCACGACTCCATTTTGCTCCTCCCGTCCTATAGGCAGAAACTCAAACAGGATGTACCCGTGACAAGAACTATTCAATGCTGGTCTGACCAATCGGAGTCCACCCTTCAAGACTGTTTTAATCACTTGGACTGGGATATGTTCCGGGTAGCCTCAGAGAATAATATCGATTTATAAGCTGATTCTGTGAGTGAGTTTATAAGGAAGTCCACTGTGACTATTAAAACCTATTCTAACCAGAAACCCTGGATAGAGGGCGGCATTCGCACAAAACTGAAAGCACGTACCACCGCATTTAATCATGGCAAGGCAACTGGGAATATGGCCAAATACAAACAGTGTAGTTATTCCCTCCGCAAGGCAATCAAACAAGCAAAGTGTCAGTATAGAGACAAAGTGGAGTCGCAATTCAAAGGCTCAAATACGAGACGTATATGGCACGGTCTACAGACAATCACGGATTACAAAAAGGAAACTAGCCCAGTCGCGGACATTGACGTCTTGCTTCCAGACAAATTAAACAACTTCTTTGGGCGCTTTGAGGACAATACAGTGCCACCGACGTGAACCACTACCAAAGACTGTGGGCTCTCCTTCTCCGTGGCCGACTTGAGTAAAACATTTAAACGTGTTAACCCTCGCAAGGCTGCCGGCCCAGACGGCATCCCTAGCCATGTCCTCAGAGCATACGCAGACCAGCTGGCTGGTGTGTTTACGGACATATTCAATCTATACCTATCCCAGTCTGCTGTCCCCACATGCATCAAGATGACCACCATTGTTCCTGTTCCCAAGAAAGCCAAGGTAACTGAACTAAATGACTATCGCCCCGTAGCATTCACTTCTGTCATCATGAAGTGCTTTGAGAGACTAATCAAGGATCATATCACCTCCACCTTACCTGCCACCCTAGACCCACTTCAGTTTGCATACCGCCCCAATAGGTCCACAGACGATACAATCGCCATCACACTGCACACTGCCCTATCCCATCTGGACAAGCGGAATACCTATGTAAGAATGCTGTTCATTGACTACAGCTCAGCATTCAACACCATAGTACCCTCCAAGCTCATCATTATGCTTGAGGCCCTGGGTCTCAACCCCACCCTGTGCAATTGGGTCCTGGACTTCCTGACGGTCCGCCCCCAGGTGGTGAAGGTAGGAAACAACATCTCCACTTCACTGATCCTCAACACTGGGGCCCCACAGGGGTGCGTGCTCAGCCCCCTGCTGTACTCCCTGTTCACCCATGACCGCGTGGCCATGCACGCCTCCAACTCAATCATCAAGTTTGCAGACGACACAACAGTTGTAGGCTTGATTACCAACAACGACGAGACAGCCTACAGGGAGGAGGTGAGGGCACTCGGAGTGTAGTGTCAGGAAAAAAACCTCTCACTCAACAGCAACAAAACAAAGGAGATGATTGAGGACTTCAGGAAACAGCAGAGGGAGCACCCGCCTATCCACATCGACGGGACAGCAGTGGAGAAGGTGGAAAGTTTCAAGTTCCTCGGCGTACACATCACGGACAAACTGAAATGGTCCACCCACACAGACAGTGTGGTGAAGAAGGTGCAACAGCGCCTCTTCAACCTCAGGAGGCTGAAGACATTTGTCTTGTCACCTAAAACCCTCACAAACTTTTACAGATGCACAATTGAGAGCATCCTGTTGGGCTGTATCACCGCCTGGTACAGCATCTGCACCGCCCACAACCGCAAGGCTCTCCAGGGGGTGGTGCGGTCTGCACAATGCTACCTGCCCTCCAGGACACCTAAAGCACCCGATGTCACAAGAAGGCCAAAAAGATCATCAAGGACAACAACCACACGAGCCACTTCCTGTTCACCCGCTACCATCCAGAAGGTGAGGTCAGTACAGGTGCATCAAAACTGGAACCGAGAGACTGAAAAACAGCTTCTATCTCAAGGCCATCAGACTGTTAAACAGTCATCACTAACACAGAGAGGGTGCTGCTTACATACAGACTTGACATCATTGGTCACTTTAATAATGCCACTTTAATAATGTTTACATATCTTGCATTACTCATCTCATATGTATATACTGTATTTTATACCATCTATTGCATCTTGCCTATGCCGCTCGGTCATCGCTCATCCATATATTTATATGTATATATTCTTATTTCATCCCTTTACTTAGATTTGTGTGTATTAGATAGTTGTTGTGGAATTGTTAGATTACTGTTAAATATTACTGCACTGTCGGAACTAGAAGCACAAGCATTTCGCTACACTCGCAATAACATCTGCTAACCATGTGTGTGACCAATAACATTTTATTTGATTGGAATATATATGTCCACAGATGATATTAAAGAAAATGTGAAGGGAGGCAGAGTGATTGAGGCCAAAAGGTTGATCAGTCGGAAAGAGGGTCAAAGAAGTGAAAGCTTATCAGTGATGCTGAGGTTTGAGAAAGTCTTGCAGGGAAAAGCACAGATATGATTCCTTAGTTTGAATGTTAGAGAATTTGTCCCATATGCACTGCAGTGTTTTAAATGCCAAAGAATAGGACACGTAGCTGCTCCGTGTAAAGGAAAGAAAAGATGTGTGGAGGGGCTCATGATTACAGTGAATGTGGAAGCAATGTGAAGGTTAAGTGCTGTAATTCTGGGGGAGAACACAATGCAGCATTTGGTGGATGCCAGGTACAGGGAGAGTCTAGAGAGGCTCAGAGATATAGGATCAGTCATGGTGTATCGTATGCAGAGGCCGTAACACAGATTGGTAGAACTACAGTGCGGACTGATGGAGCTTACATGGATGCACCTGTAGTAAGTGGACCTACTGTCGGGGCTGGTGCTTCTGATGGTCCTGGCAGGGTTTCGAGGCCCATTCAGAAATCTTGGGCTCATGAGTGTGCGATGTCAAAGGACACTTTGATAATGAATAAAGTTGACTTCATTGCTTTTATTGGTAAGGTTATCAATACGACTCAGGTTGTGTAAAGCAGCAGGGTGTGGTGGAAGTTAGTGATTTATTTGGTTTAGAATTGTATTTTCATGGTAGTATAGAATTGGGCAGATCATGATTGACCATACATTCCAGCACAGTAAGTGGCGGCATGCACTCAAACTATTGTTTGCCGACCGCCATGATATAATAGAAGAAGAAGTCGGAGCAAGCCACTCCCTCCTCTCTCCGTTTGTACATTGGGGGCTGTACAGTTGTTTATTAATCAAATTTGTTCAAAGAGCGGAATCATATAAGTAGAGAGGGCTATCTGACGTTTAATATACAATTAAACGTCACAAGTTTGAGCATTCGGTTTGACTCAAGTAATGAAAGATACACATATTTTTCCTAAACACTTGTTTTCAACTAAAAAGAAGTCATGGATATATGCAACGGGATAAGGCGAAAGATAAGAACCCCAAGAAGTCTGCGGGCTTTCAAAAGGCTGGTTGAAGCACAGAACGCCAAAATGAAGACGAAACGGGAGGTAAAACAAGAGGTGGTCAAAGTCTTGAGGGCGCTGGTGGTAGGGAACAACAACGAAGACATCGATGTCCCTATGGAGGAGGACTGTTTCTCAATGAACTTTTCCAAGAACGAGAACCTGGAACATGCTATAGTAATGGCACCACGATACAATCTGTTGCGGGAGGTGGGAAGGGGCAGCTATGGGGTAGTGTTCGAGGCAATTGCTCTGAGGACTGGGGCAAGGGTAGCGGTTAAAAAACTGCAGTGTAACGCTCCCGAAAATGTGGAACTCGCTCTGGCCGAATTCTGGGCCTTGGCAAGCCTGGAGACGAAACACGAGAATGTGGTGCAGCTCGAGGAATGTGTGCTACAAAGGAATGGCATGGCCCAGAAAATGAGTCATGGAAATAAAAGGTCCAAACAATACCTGCGGTTGGTGGAGACTTCATTAAAAGGTAACTAACGTTAGCTAGTTAATGTTTACGTTGACGAAATCCACTGCCTGTTTGGTTGTCCTGTCACCCTTTTAATGACAGTAACTCGATTGAATTGATAAGATAGCTTGCTAGTTAGATCTGTGATCAATACAGAGCAGGCCAATCAACACAATGGTTTCGTTAACAAGCTAGCTGCTAGCTCAGTGTTTTACCCATTGTTTGCTAAAAGTAGGCTAATTTTGCAAAAGTGCTGATCAACATATTAAAAAAAACGAGGTGGATAAGGGAAATAAACCAAAAGTTTTGAAAACATTGTGTAACACGTTACCTATTGTTTCTATTAGGAGACTTGTTAGATGGGAGGGCAGTATGTAAACATCTAGAATAGTTTATCCATCATTATTGATTTCGTAATCAATTGTACGTTGCTTAGTGTCATACATTTGTTTTTAGTAAAAAGATTTTCCCACCTATAGGTTCACGCTGCCATACTGTTGTATAGGCAGTTTGCTATTTCCAGCACTTGAGAGAACACAGTGTTCTAGTTGGCTATCAGTTAACTCTCTCCTGGTAGCAAATTTGCATACATTTTTAAATTAAGCAATCAATATTTGATGCAATTAATGATATTAACCTATGCTATTTCCTCATATTTCTTATTATTAAATTCTCTCCACTTAATTGTATTTTTTCCTAATCAAGCTTATTTAACCTAAATGTAAAATGTATATTAATTAAATAGGAGTCTAATTATTTATAATTTTGAGAAAAATATACTTCTGAATCTTGTTTTTAATCTCTAGGCTTAAAGTTTAGAGCTTTTAGCCCCTGTACTGCCTTTGCTGCCCATTTTATAGTTGGCAATGGGCAATTCCACGGTAACTAAATTAGGCTGACTTTTTTTTAACTTAAAAATGTTGCAAAACAAAAACCATTGAAATCAAAGTTTATCAAACTATACAACTCTCTAGACAAGGACACATTTGAAGTATTTCCACTGAACATTTTACAAAAACACATTTACTGAAAGAACTGTGCAGATGCTAAGTTTGGTAACAGAATTATGAGTTTTTATCACTTAATTATTAAAACAAACATGATATCAGTAAAAATACTGTAACTAATTGGTAAGTAGGTCTACCTTCTGTGAAATGTCATGATCCTCCCTCCTCATGAGGGAGAGAAATTAGAAAATATCTTAAAGAATTACAAAGCACAAGGCAATGTTTCCTGAACTTACAGAAGGCAAATCATTTATCAAAACTAAATATGTGTAGGTAATAGTTGGCAGGGTTCTTTACATCAACATTATTGTGTGTTATTTATATTACCGTAAGACTTTTTCTGGTAGATGTTATCTAAGACCCCTTTTCTATCTGTTTGACCAGAAATCAGAACCTTTGCGTATTCCTAATTTTTAGGATGGTAAATGGTTGAAAAATGTATATATGCCTTAATTATATATATTTTTTAAATATATATATATATATATATATATATATATATATATATATGACTATTAGCTTTCATTTTACATGCTCCTATAAACTTCACATGTTGGTGCTCATGGGTCCTTTTACATGGAAATGTCCTTATGTAAGTGTCACCATTCGGGCCATTACACTTGTCAACAAATTAAATATTAATCTTGACTTCTTTTTAGCCAATAGCCATCATTTTTAAAGACAGAAGGAGCTTCTCTGGGCTAAATAGTCTAAAAGTCAATAGAATTTTTTGGGCAATTTTTTTTTACATTATCATCAATATTGGTCAGGTTAACCCACTTTCTGCACAGATTTGAGAGCATAGTGTTCTGAAGTCTAATGAACATAGGATGATCATCATATTTATGAAAGCTTGTTGGCCAATATGTGCTCAGCCAACACAATTCAGCACTGTCTTATATGTAGGCTAGGCTACAGGGATACGGCACTATAGTGTTGTCTGCAATGCCATCTCACAAAGCTGCATTGTGTTGCTCAGGGCTTGTCCGGCAGGAAATTATAAACTTGATGCCATCTTGGAACAAGTTTCTGTCTGAGTTGATAAAGTAAGCTAGTTGTTGTATTGTATCTTGCACAATTAGGTTACTCCCTGCATTTTATAAACTGAAATACTACATTTTGAAACAAGTTTTATTTAAATTTCCCCATAGATTTTCAGAACTAAAAATGTTGCCTATTCGGACCTTACCAATATCAGCAAGTCAATTAATGCGTTAGCCAATACCAAAACAATGGTTGACATTGTAGTTTAAAACAATTCATGAGACAGGTATTTGTACCTATTATTTTTTTCTCCAACTTCTCTCTACCCTTGTCCCACTGTAGACTTTGTTCACATCCTGGGGGTGTGACATTGTTGAAGGCAGTAGAGGGATGAAAAACAAATAGGATAAAGGGGGTTAATGGGGTACTGTTTACATACCCATTTAAATCCCAGGTTCAACCCCGCCATGTTGCCGACACTAGAGGGACTTGGCCTTGACTGTCTGAAGGGATTTGTAGTCCTATAGCTTGCATTAGTTCAACTCACCCTCCTCAGCTCTCAAATATGCTGACTAAGCCTGAACATTGTGGGGCACAGACAGATTACCTGTGTTTGCATTGAGTTGTAGTCTTTGGACACAGTCCCAGATACCCTAGCCAAGATCAGTGCATTGCTGATTGCACTGTTGCACACAGCCCTATCTTAATGTGTGTAGATAGTGCGCGACAGTTTATTTAGGCCTAAGCAACAAGTCCCATTTGTTTTAATAGAGATCGTTGCACATGATGTGGAAGGCGGGCGGGGCGTAGTTAGTGTTTTCAAAGCGGAAAGCCGCTCAATGCGATGGAAGCCTACTCTTGCTAAACCCGCTTTAATGTTTAAAACCGACCTAACCTGATTTAACTTCTAATGAGCAAGCATAAAAAGACTGACCTATGACTCAGCATCGGAAGCACTCGTTGAGCACGCTGTCATTTCCCTCAGATCTGGGTCAAATTAGCGAGACATTGTTTGTTTTGGTTCAAGCATTTCTCTCCTCCACTGTTGCCTGAACATGTTGGACGCGTTGCAAGTTGGGGATAATGCTTAAAGTACATTTATTATTGGCCGCCCATTGAGAATGTTAGTCTACTGGTTGATGGGGACCAGAAGGAAACCATAGACCATTACATGCTGACCGGAGGCGTGCCATCGCACGCATGTTGATTTTGTCCATCCACACCAGACGTGATCAGGACACGCAGGTTGAAATATCAAAACAAACTCTGAACCAACTATATTAACTTGGGGACAGGTCGAAATGCATGAAACATTCATGGCAATTTAGCTTGCTGCTGTTTGCTAATTTGTCCTGGGATATAAACACTAGGTTGTTATTTTACCTGAAATGCACGAGGTCCTCTACTCTGACAATTAATCCACAGATAAAAGGGTAAACCGAGTTAGTTTCTAGTAATTTCTCACCCTTCATGCTTCTTTTTCGGACTTTATATGTAGGTTGGCAACCAACTTTAAGGTACATTACCACCACCAACTGCACTGGAGTATGGACCTCAGTTCATCTTTCAATCACCCACGTGGGTATATGATCCTAAAAACCAATGAGGAGATGGGAGCTGCGGGACTTGCAGCGCGTCAAAAAAAAAAAAGCATGTTAGTCACATTCATTAGCCTACATCACTCTGTGATTTGTTGTTTTTCCAAGTTTTTGTCATGGCACACATGAAATCCCATATTGTCACAAATGTTAGTGATTAAAAGCACCATGGTGCTTGCCACCAGATTGGCTTTGTTCCCTTCAGTCTTTGTTGTATGCTCAAAACGCTGAGTCGAACACTGTTCTTTTTAATTCATCCAAGAATCATCTCAAGGCATAGCGGGAGTGAGCGGGTGTAAGCGGGTATCCGAGGCCTGCGCAATATTGCTGAGCTACAATAAATTAAGCCTAGTGTATGAGGCCTCTCACTGTCAAGTGTGTGTGTTTTTGCTACCCTTTTAATGCCGTTTTGTCTTTCCCCAGGTGAGCGGATTCTGGGCTACCCAGAGGAGCCGTGCTACCTGTGGTTCGTCATGGAGTTCTGCGAGGGCGGGGACCTCAACCAGTACATCCTGTCACGGCGGCCTGACCCGCGCACCAACAAGAGCTTCATGCGTCAGCTGACCAGCGCCGTGGCCTTCCTGCACAAGAACAACATTGTGCACCGCGACCTCAAGCCCGATAACATCCTCATCTCCCAGAAGTCGGGCTTTCCTGTACTCAAAGTGGCCGACTTCGGCCTCAGCAAGGTCTGCGCTGGCTTTGGCGCCGGTGGCAACGATGGCGATGAGCACCCCACAGCTGGTGGCGGGGACGGCAGCAACAACAAGAACGTGAACAAGTTCTGGCTGTCGTCGACTTGCGGCTCGGACTTCTTCATGGCGCCCGAGGTGTGGGAGGGCCATTACACGGCCAAGGCTGACATCTTCGCCCTGGGCATTATCATCTGGGCCATGCTGGAGCGGATCACCTTCATTGACGCAGAGTCGAAGCGCGAGCTGCTAGGCACCTATGTGCGGCAGGGCAGCGAGATCGTGCCAGTGGGCGAGGCGCTGCTGGGAAACCCCAAGATGGTCCTCCACATCCCGCAGAAGACACGCAGCACCATGTCGGAGGAGGTGAAGAAGCTGCTGCAGGACATGCTGGCGGTCAACCCCCAGGACCGGCCCGACGCCTTCCAGCTGGAGGAGCGGGTGGACCAAGTCACGCGTGCTGCGTGACACTCCTCCCGTTCCCCTTTCCAACCCCTGGTCAGTCAGAGAAGGGACTGCTCTTTTACCAGGTAGGTTATCTTCCTTCTCACATAGACACACACACATTTCACCTGCTCACTCACTCATCATATAGCTTCACTGAAGAGTTGACCCTTATTAAATGTGACCTAGTTGATCCTATTTGAATGTATGTTGATCCTATTTTACTGTCAATTGATCCTATATCAGTCAACTGTTTAGCAGCCCTGTCAGTGCCCTCCTGATTTGTTAGTATGTCACTCGTGTATTTGGTCTGCCTCCACTTAACTTTCAAGAATCGCATTCCTTTGCTAAGTAGGGGTCAGTTCTTTTTAATTTATTTAATTTTTATTTAACCTTTATTTAACTAGGCAAGTCAGTTTAAGAACAAATTTACAATGTTATTTACAATAACGGCCAAACCCTAACCCGGACAACGCTGGGCCAATTGTGCGCCGCCCTATGAGACTCCCAATCACGGCCCGTTGTGATACAGCCTGGAATCGAACCAGGGTCTGTAGTGACGCCTCTAGCACTGAGATGCAGTGCCATAGACTGCTGCGCCACTCGGGAGCCTTGTATTAATACCCATGTAAATCAGTGAAAGCTATTCTCCTCACTGCCACATTGACTTTAATCTGAGATAAACTGTTCTTGACTTAGCAGAGGCTTTCGCCTCCCCTCTCTGTTCAGTCGCACTCAGTGCCGCTACACAAGAGAACTGGTAGGCTGGTAATGCCTTGACGCACAGTCTGCTGTTTCAAATACAAACATGCTGGTCCTGAGTCCAGACAAGCAATTCTGCATGCCAGAGATCCCTCGCTCGGTCTCTTACGACTCACTAGTTTTTCTGTTTATTCATCTGACTGCTCCTCCCTCCCCCTCTTTTTTATTTTTTCTCTTTCTTCTTTCTCTCTGGCTTTAATCAAAACCATGCTATCTGCCCTGAGGGGCAAAGTGTACCCTGTGCGGTTGCCAGTGCCATTCCAAACTGCATCGCTCCCTCCCTCTCTGGCCCACTTTTCGTTCTTTCATAACGCTCTCCTGCTCTGACAGATCATCCCCTCAGGGGCCTTTAGTTTAACACTATGTTTGCCTGTAGATGAGCAGATCAGCTGGGCTCGTCTGCTTTCCAAAGCCAAACCCGGTCCAGCCCTCCACTTCCTGCTGCTCCTCCTCTGCGTGTGTATGGGAGATGGTATCAGTGCTCTGCAAAGTTGAGTAACAGATGCCCTTTGCTTACCTCTCAGGTGCACTCACATCACATTTGATCATGACTTATTGGAATTTCTTGGCAGGCTGCTTAATTCCAGTTGTCTTAGCCATTTGGACTTTCAGGGCGTCTAAGGACATTGTGCCATGTCAGTCTTTGGGCCGTGGATGTCCTCACCTTGTTTTTCGGAGAGACTAAGTAGACTACTCCCAGTGCCTCTGTGGTTGGCTGTAAGACACCCGTTTCTTTTGAATACTTGACCTGCGCACACTCAAAGTATTTGAAAGAAAACAAGTACTTTGAACCCAGGTTTCGGCACACTCATTGCCAGGGGGAAATGCAGCACGGAACAAAAAGTGTAAATCATAGTCCACAGACGCTGAGACACAATAGTCCGGGTTCCCATTGTGACATAGCTACAAGGCTCTGAGACCACCATCCGCGGTGGATAATAATCCCGAACACGGACCTCCCCACAGTTCTCAACTGAAAGCCAATGGTCCAATATTCTACAACACTGCTTTTGTGCTTAGCGTACACATTTTGGACTATGATAAACCCTTAAAGAGTAACTGTCAGACACTGGGTGAGCCACATGCTCCATTCTTCATGGGCTGATTTAATTAAGTCTGTGCTGGACTGATTTTGTTCATCCCACAAGAGCTGGTCCCGAACCCGAGCACAGTCCTGAAAATGTTATTTTAGGCGTATGTGACGCAGCTTGCTTGGCAGCCCCTGTCCCAGCAATTTTACACCATATAGACAAGATCAAAATGCACAAAAATAGCCTAAACAATGTGTTAAAAATACCAGAGATTCTCACATGGGACATTTTATTTTTGGCTATCGGTAGTGCTCATTATTGGGCTATTTCAGCCAATAGGCTAGACATAGTTTGGAAGAGAGCAGAGTTGGGGAGAAATGGAATAGGAGAGCAGACACTTGACTTGAGCTATGTTTTGCATACGTTTAGGAGTGGGAGTAAAATAAATAATGTTATTCATATTTAGTAGATGTTGGAGCCTATCATATCCTATTTTTTTGTCACATGCTTCGTAAACAACAGGTGTAGATTAACAGTGAAATGTTTACTTACTGGCCCTTCCCAACAATGCTGAGATAAACATTGAAAAATAATAGAAAGATAATAACATAAGGAATAAATACACAATGAGTAAAGATAAGGGGTGACAGTACCAAGTCGATGTGCTTGGTTACGAGGTAATTTAATTAGATATGTACACAGTTCCTTTAGAAAGTATTCATACCCCTTGACTTATTCCAAATGTTGTTGTTACAGACTGAATTCAAAATGGATTAAATATATTTTAAGTCACCCATCTATACACAATAACCCATAATGACAAAGTGAACACATGTTTTCAGAATTCTCTGCAAATGTATTGAACTACTTTGTAGATGCACCTTTGGTGGTGGTTACAGCTTTCAGTAGTCTTTGGTATGTCTGTATCTGCTTTGCACATATGGATTTGGGGATTTTCTTCCATTCTTCCTTGCAGATGTTCTCAAGCGCTTAAGTTAGATGGGGAGCGGCAGTGAGCAGCAATCTTCAAGTCTTTCCACATATTTTCAATGTGATTCATGTCTGGGCTTTGGCTGGGCCACTTAAGGACTTTCACATTCTTGTTCTGAAGCCATTCCGGCGTTTTGTCTGTGTGCTTGGGGTCATTGTCCTGTATGAATGTGGTTTTCCTCTGGTTTTCTCCAGACAGCACTTTGCATTCAGGCCAAAGAGTTAACATTTTCTCATCAGACCATAGAATATTTTGCCTGTCTTTTCATGTGCCTTTTTGCAATCTCCAAGCGTGCCGTCATTTGCCTTTTTCTCAGGCGTGGTTTCCGTCGGGACTCTCTTCCATAAATCCCAGATTGGTGAAGTGCTTTAGAAACTGTTGTCCTTCTGGCAGGTTCTCCCATTTCAGCCAAGGAGCTTTGTAGTTCTGCCAGAGTGATCATTCCCTGACCAAGGTCCTTCTTGCCCGGTTGCTCATTTAGGTTGGACGGCCAGCTCTTGGCAGGGTCTGGGTAGTTCCATATTTCCTAATGTTTCCCACTGTGCGGTTGAAAACGTTCAACATTCTAGACATTTTTTATACCCTTCCCCAGATATATGCTTCATTACAATTCAATATTGGAAATCTTTGAACAGTTCCTTGGACTTCATTGTATAGTTTCTGCTCTGACATGCACTGTCAACTGTGGGACCTTATATAGACAGGTATGTTTCTTTCTAAATCATGTCCAAACAATTGAATTGGCAACAGGAAAGGGAGATACCTAGTCAGTTGTCCAACTGAATGTATTCAACTGAAATGTGTCTTCCGCATTTAACCCAACCTGTCTGATTCAGAGAGGTGCGGGGGGCTGCCTTAATCGACATCCTTGTCTTCGGCACACGGGGAACAGTGGGTTAACTGCCTTGCTCAGGGGCAGAATGACAGATATTTACCTCGTCAGCTCGGGGATTCGATCCAGCAACCTTCCGGTTACTGGCCCAACGCTTTAACCACTAGGCTACATAGGTGGACTCCAATGAAGATGTAGTGACATCTCAAGGATTATCCAAGGACATTTGATGCACCTGAGCTCAAGTGTCATAGCAAAGGGGTGTGAATACTTATTTCAATTAGATATTTAACTTTCAATAAATTTGCAAACATTTCTGGAAACATGTTTTCACTTTTTCATTATGGGGTATTGTGCGCAGATGGGTGAGAAATTCATTTAGAATTCAGGCTTTAACACAACAAAATCTGGAATAAGTTTAAGGGGTATGAATACTTTCTGAAGGCTCTGTATGGGTAGGAGTAAAGTGACTAGGCAACAGGATAGATGATGAGCAGCAGCGTATGTGATGAGTCAGAAGAGTTAGTACAAAGCAGGATCAATGCAGATAGTCAGCGAGAATTAGCCTTTATGAATAGTGCGACAGAGTTGCTTTTAATACAATAGAAAAAACAGAAAGACAACCTTTTAGAAAATCTGCTGGACTTAAAAAGTTGTCTGTCTGACCGCCCTCTCCCGCCCGCAGCATGAAAACCGCTGATCGCGCCGCAATGATCTCTGTCGGGGCCCACGGGAATGCAGCGCTCTGCTTGGTTGCATGGATACAACTGAGACTTCAAGCAGCAGACAGCTCGGAGGAATGGGACAATTTTGTCAAGAATCTCGTCAAAAACGTGTCAACTCAAAGCCTCTGTGGATTAAGACAGTAGCCTCACGCTACGTTAGCGCACATTTTAATTGAATTTGTTGAATGTGTTAGATTGTGCTCGAAGGATCCTCCTAATAACCCTAATCCCTCGTAGATGAGATTGAGGACTGGATGGTTTAGATAACTGAAGTTCCAATCTGAACTTGAATCCAGATGGTCAGAGTTTTTGGGGCACTCTGACCAATCCCCAATGCTTTAGACTGCCGTTCACCTTTTTCCCCCTCGCCACTCCCCTCCCAGCTGCCCAGTGAGCTGTGAGTGTCAGTGAGTTAACTGTGAAGTAGGGCTGGGCGCAATAATCAAGGTTTTGTTAAAATGTTTGTTCTCATGCTGTCTTTTTGGTCTCATCTGCTTCACTCCTGCTGTTACTGTGCACCTTCTCATTTCCACACATCCAGCAAACCCCGGCCACTCACCACATCAAAGATGAGAGATCACTTCTTCCTCACTGATTTGGCCCAACAGAATCATATGGACACGAAAGACATTGACCTTATTTTACTGTAATAGAGAAGTGACCCTTTCTATTGGTCCTCTTTTTATGTTTCAGCTTCTCAAATTGCACGCAGAGCAGACTACTAAAACAGGAGTAGCAATGAATATTGATTGTTGTGCGGTACCACTTACTGTTAGAAGCATTTTAGCCAAAGACTGATATACTAGCTGTTCTGGTTAAATTTGTAACAAAAAGGGCGTTTTCATAGACTGACTTGAAAGCCATATCAGTGAATATTGCAAAAAAGCAGGAAAAACTATTTTGATAAAATAATTCAATTATTAGTGGGTCTTATGGTTGTGGAAGGCTTATATTTAGCCTAGGTATAACTTCACAAGCCCTGAATTCATTAGATTATTGCTGACTGTTTGAAATGCAGTGTATTTGAACGTTAATTGTACAACAAAGCTTACTAAGAGAACATTTAAAAAAAAGTCTCTCTCTGTCTATATATATACAGTGGGGAGAACAAGTATTTGATACACTGCCGATTTTGCAGGTTTTCCTACTTACAAAGCATGTAGAGGTCTGTCATTTTTATCATAGGTACACTTCAACTGTGAGAGACGGAATCTAAAACAAAAATCCAGAAAATCACATTGTATGATTTTTAAGTAATTAATTTGCATTTTATTGCATGACATAAGTATTTG
Organism: Salvelinus alpinus; assembly: GCF_045679555.1. Lineage (NCBI taxonomy): Eukaryota > Metazoa > Chordata > Actinopteri > Salmoniformes > Salmonidae > Salvelinus > Salvelinus alpinus. The sequence goes on from NC_092113.1 coordinate 11,961,773, forward strand.
ATCACCTACCAACCAGTAAGAATTCCGGCTCTCACAGACCTGTTAGTTTTTCTTTAAGAAGCCCTCCTGTTCTCCACTCATTACCTGTATTAACTGCACCTGTTTGAACTCGTTACCTGTATAAAAGACACCTGTCCACACACTCAATCAAACAGACTCCAACCTCTCCACAATGGCCAAGACCAGAGAGCTGTGTAAGGACATCAGGGATAAATTGTAGACCTGTACAAGGCTGGGATGGGCTACAGGACAATAGCCAAGCAGCTTGGTGAGAAGGCAACAACTGTTGGCACAATTATTAGAAAATGGAAGAAGTTCAAGATGACGGTCAATCACCCTCGGTCTGGGGCTCCATGCAAGATCTCACCTCGTGGGGCATCAATGATCATGAGGAATGTGAGGGATCAGCCCAGAACTACACGGCAGGACCTGGTCAATGACCTGAAGAGAGCTGGGACCACAGTCTCAAAGAAAACCATTAGTAACACACTACGCCGTCATGGATTAAAATCCTGCAGCGCACGCAAGGTCCCCCTGCTCAAGCCAGCGCATGTCCAGGCCCGTCTGAAGTTTGCCAATGACCATCTGGATGATCCAGAGGAGGAATGGGAGAAGGTCATGTGGTCTGATGAGACAAAAATAGAGCTTTTTGCTCTAAACTCCACTCGCCGTGTTTGGAGGAATAGAAGGATGAGTACAACCCCAAGAACACCATCCCAACCGTGAAGCATGGAGGTGGAAACATCATTCTTTGGGGATGCTTTTCTGCAAAGGGGACAGGACGACTGCACCGTATTGAGGGGAGGATGGATGGGGCCATGTATCGCGAGATCTTGACCAACAACCTCCTTCCCTCAGTAAGAGCATTGAAGATGGGTCGTGGCTGGGTCTTCCTGCATGACAACGACCCGAAACACACAGCCAGGGCAACTAAGGAGTGGCTCCGTAAGAAGCATCTCAAGGTCCTGGAGTGGCCTAGCCAGTCTCCAGACCTGAACCCAATAGAAAATCTTTGGAGGGAGCCGAAAGTCCGTATTGCCCAGCGACAGCCCCGAAACCTGACGGATCTGGAGAAGGTCTGTATGGAGGAGTGGGCCAAAATCCCTGCTGCAGTGTGTGCAAACCTGGTCAAGAACTACAGGAAACGTATGATCTCTGTAATTGCAAACTAAGGTTTCTGTACCAAATATTCAGTTCTGCTTTTCTGATGTATCAAATACTTATGTCATGCAATAAAATGCAAATTAATTACTTAAAAATCATACAATGTGATTTTCTGGATTTTTGTTTTAGATTCCTTCTCTCACAGTTGAAGTGTACCTATGATAAAAATTACAGACCTCTACATGCTTTGTAAGTAGGAAAACCTGCAAAATTGTCAGTGTATCAAATACTTGTTCTCCCCACTGTATATAAAGAGAGATATATATCATATCATTATCCACCTATAAATTTGAAAAGAATCAAGATATGTTTTTTTTAGGCCATATCGCCTAGCTGCGTAGTGTTGCGTGTCTCTCGACCGGTGTGGAGTGGCCTCATTTTCTCCTGCAGAATGCAGGGATAGCCGTTATGCCTGTTATGTAACCCACCCCTGGTACCCTGTCTGATGGGAGAATCCATCATCTGTCACACAGGGGGGGATTAGATCTTGAGAACACAGAGCGGGTGGAGGGGGTGAATATGGTAGGTTGAGGGGGTTATCGGGGGCTTACAGTGAGGTGGTGGGGTTTTAAACCTGTGTTAAATACAAATCCTTTCAGTGCGCAAGGATCAGGCTGAACTGAAAGTGACATCTTCTCTGTCCAGTACCACCACCACTGCCGTGGGCATCCTCCATCGCTGTTGTTGTCGTCCACCGTCTCTCTCACACACACATACACACACACACACACACACACACACACACACACACACACACACACTTGCGCACTCTCAGAGCGGTCCATGGTTAGTTACTGTTAGCTCCTTCTATGCAAGGGTTTACTGAGGCTCACGTTTGGAACATTTTGTCCTCTGCCTGCCAGCCTGTGTATCTGTGTGCCTCTACCCAGATAAACCAGGCCAATGCGCTTTAGTTTCCCCCCGCCTTTACTTAAACGGAGGTTGTGTTTTATTTTCAGCATCTGTGTTTTGTTGGCCATCTTTTTTTATTGAGATGATTTTGTATGAACTGAGGGATTTCGAGTGCCCTGCACTTGAGTAACATCAACAGGGAACATTGACTGTGGTGCCTTACGCAAGCCTTTCTATGTACAGTGTATAGGTTCCAAACTGGGTCTAGTTCAACCCTATCCTAGGGCACACGGTACACTTTAGGTGAGCAGAAGAACGCATGTTCAAACTTGGAAGTCGCTCTCTCTCTCTCTCTACTATGAGTCTCTATGGAAATGGTGTTGTTTAGAAAGTGGTTTGGCTGTATGGTACAGCATGTACTCAATGTGTTCTGTGGGTGTGTCTCACCGTATGTATAGATGCTTGTTGTCATGGAAACTGGTTGGGGGGGGTGACTGACGTCAGTGAAAGCTAAACACGATATTCGAGTTGATTGAGAAATGCCAGCAGGGGGACACTTTTTATATATGATTTTGGGGGGAGTGGAGGGCGGGTGTCCAAGAACGAGAGCGTTTTTGCATAGTTATGTAACCGGGGTGTTTTGAACTTTGTTTGCTGTATGCACCCCTCGGTCTCGTTTCACCCTGCCTTCCACTGCCTGTGTTACTGACTGGCAGTGCTGGGGTTCTGCATTGGCGTGTACAGTTGTGAGTCAACCATATCTGTGCGGTTTGGTGCGGTGTTTGGTTTCAATCACTTTCTTTTGTCAGGCACACTGGAGTAGGCTATACAGTGTGTCTTTTGAGCATTGTTCTGCTGAGCCTCAGTTTGGTCTTCTGCTTGGACCCTTTTTAAACTCTCATTTATTGATAAGATGGGCGTGATCAGCTGGTGTTGTTGCAAAAAGCAGTTAGGAGCTTGCTCTCAGGGATATTTTTAGTGATGAACTCAGATTTTTAGATAAGTCTTACTGCTGCTATAGCTTCACTTAGTGTCTCAAAGATCCACACACGTTTGCCAACCCTGACCGAAACCATGAATCACCACTATCCCACAAATACTCACCCCCGTTGATATCTAATCACTTCAAGATGGGTGAATTACCTGAGGCTGGACGGTGAATTCCTCCCAAACCTGAAAACAAACAGGCAGACACAGCCAACCTCGGTGTGAGCTTGGGCATTGCGTAAGTTGCGTTGCATAAGTTTGTCGGTTTCTCTATTTTGCTTTCTTTTCCCTAAGTGCTTTTAATGGTTTTCAGTGGTGCTGTTGTGGTCGTACAGAGAATGTTATAACTGGTTTTGAGTTTGGGTGAGGACCAGACTCCTCTGCTAGTTTTAATTGCACTCACTCACTCTCTCACTCTCTCACTGTTACAGAACTTGCCTGGCAGTTGTGGGTGGACTGAGGCTTTTCAGCCCTTTTAAAACGCAGGAGCAGAAATGATTATAGTTAGTTGAGTATAAGAGGATGGCACATTGGAGATCTAAAGAGGAGCTTAAAGGCCCAGTGCAGTCAAAAACGTGATTTCCCTGTGTTTTATATATAAATGCAACATGTAAACTGTTGGTTTCATGAGCTGAAATGATCCTTGAAATATTCCTAAAACACAAAAAGCTTATTTCTCTCCAATTTTGTGCAAAAATGTGTTTACATCCCTGTTAAGGTGCATTTCTCCTTTGCCAAGAAAATCCATCCACCTGACAGGTGAGGCATATCAAGAAGCTGATTAAACGGAATGATCATTACACAAGTGCGCCTTGTGCTGGGGACAATACAAGGCACTCTAAAATGTGCCGTTTTGTCCCACAATATATTGCAATAGATGTCTCAAGTTTTGAGGAAGCGTGCAATTGGCATGCTGACTGCAGGAATGTCAACCAGAGCTGTTGCAAGAGAATTGAATGTTCATTTCTCTACCGTAACCCGCCTCCACCATTGTTTTAGAGAATTTGGCAGTACGTCCAACTGGCCTCACAACTGCAGATCACGTGTAACCACGCCAGCCCAGGACCTCCACATCCGGCTTCTTCACCTGCATGATCATCTGAGAGGGGAGGGCCTGGCTCCCAGTGGGTAGTCCTGTTCCCTCACAGGCCCACCCACTGGGAGCCAGGCCCACCCATGTCTGCGCCCTTGCCCAGTCATGGGAAATCCATAGATTAGGGCCTAATTTATTTATTTAAATTGACTGATATCCTTATATGAACTGTAACTCAGTAAAATCTTTGAAATAATACTATGAAAATAATGATGAAACCCTTTTAGTATAAGAACTGTTTGAAAAGACTGCTTGAAATGGTGGAGTTTTGGCCTTCAATGGTGACCTCACCATGCTGTAAATTAGTTAATAGATCAAAAATAGAGTTCCAAACCTCTTTGCCAACAGCTAATGTTCAGTTTTCCCCTCCCCCAGCTCAAACCACTCTGACAGTCCTAGCAAAAGTCTTGCTTGAGAAATTGCTCTGCATGCTAGTGGCATTGGGGAAAGTTGTGTTTCAGCAGACTTTAAATGTCCCTCTGCTCAGAATAGGTGTCTCCCACCTCCCACGAGTCTTGACAGGATCTTTAGCTGGGTTGTGTTCATTAGGCACTAACAGACCAACAGGAAGGGACTACATGGACTCTTCTAATAAGAACCGCTCATTTCCATTTTTCCTTACAAAATATTTGAAAGCATTTTATTTTGCTTGCCCTAATAAAGTGACCCTGGCACAGTCTTCCTCCTCCACCTCCCATTCATGTGCAGGCTTGTTAAGTCGGCTACCACCATCGATCGATCCCCCTGGGCTTAAGAGCAATCCATAATGGCTGGCTTTTAGCCTGACAGTGTCAGCTGCCGCAGGGCCGTTACAGCAGCTGAGAGTGCTGCAAGCAGTTAGTGAAGGAAAGGGGCCCTTTTGCTCATGGAACAAAGTGCTGCAGTGGTTGCTGCATGGGGGGGAGATTTATGGGGTTGTGCAGACTTTTTACAGCCTCAGTGGAGACCACTGTAAAGAAGCTATTTTTTAAACTTGTAAAAATCATCAATATATCAATATCATTTTCATTGTTGTCATTTTTTTTAAATGACATTTGAGCAGTTTGCCTTTTTCATGTCAAGTGGTTTCTTTTTATGCAACAGTCCAGCTGGCCCACTTGTGCACATACATGTGGTATGAGTTATGCAACCTATCCATGGCACGTACTTCACTACTTAATAGTGTGCATCATTGAGATTAAAGCGAAAACTAAAGGATCTGGGTTACGTCATTAATAGTTTCAATGTTTGTTTGTTTTTCGGAGTGGTTGTCATGGTATTTATACCATGACACTATCGGAAATCTCGGACGTGTCAACCAATCAGGGTCTAAATCCCACCAATCTCGCACATCTGAATGGCCTTGCATAATGGCACATTTCTATAGGCTATACATTTTGTATGCACAGTTCAGTGAAATGCACTGGAGTTCCACAGTACACTATTAGCACTGCCTAAAGAATTATGATGGCCTGTATTTCATATTGACGAACATTCAATCATCTTGTTTTCTCTCTTTCTCCACAGATTGGTATACAAACTGAAGGTGGGATTCCACATCTGTACAGAGGTGTAAAAAGGGACTATGAACTGTGAAACCTCTACAATTGCTCCTAAATGTGAAAGAATGGAGGGTTTGCGGTCAGCGCTTCTAAAATCAGGACACCTTTATCGGGAAAGCTATGCAATAAGTCATATGAGAAGTCAGGTCCTCTCCCCTTCCCCCACCGCACCTTTTATTTTTTTAAAGCAGAAAGACATTCACCAATGGACGACGGTCAGGTATGCCGTCGTCCTTGGCACACCTGGTTTGGAATGGGGGCGGCAGTAGCCTTGAGGTTGGAGAAGCAGGCCAGCATCTGGAGGGTTGCCGGTTCGAATCCCACTGCTGAAGAGGGCAAAAATATGGCGGGAGTGAACCAGCAGGTGCCACCTACTTCTCCAACCTAATGTGTGGATGTGTGTGTGTATATCTGGGGGGTTAGATAAAATGTCCATCCTGTAGGGACTAATAAAGTATATCTTATCTTAATGGCCACAAGGAGTAATAATGATTTGTTATTTGATGAGCTGGTCTTCAAAATACATTTTTCTCAATGTTGTTTTTTTATTTGAATTGGTTCGGACATGTACTGATTCTTCCTTCTTCTCCGATGTTGACGTGTGTTGGATGGGGCCACAGGCTAGTATGGATGGATAATCGTTCATGTATATACCGGAGAGGATAACATGTTGCACTGTGTACCCTCTATACCAGAGTTTTACAAAGTATTCCTAAAACGACCGACGCTAATGATGTAGAAGAAGGGACTTGTATACTGTGAATTGGAAATGTGAATTCAGTTCAATACAACTTCATTTATAGACAATTTAGAAAGGTGGGTTATATTGGGTAGTTCAGTACACAGCGCCCCATGTCCCCCGTCCTCAATGTGGACACATTGCACTAGTATCAACCAAGCAGCATCATCAACACCCCTGTTCCCCTCCCTCTACACCCTTGTGCCTTATTAGACTTTCATCAAATGGAGGGGTAACCAATTTGATTCCCAAGTAGTTTGATGTTTTTTTTTTTTTTACATGCAGTATATCATTTTCCCTTGGTAGCAGGCCTATATAATATGATAATATTGTTATGTCGTGCATTTGAAGCCAAACGGTGCCATCTCCCTATATAAGATCATAAAATGGTTTTAGGGGAATTACCTATTGCGTAAACCAAATTGTACTAGAGTTGTGGACACTGATGTCACAATTTAATATTGGGCTAAATATAAATTGATTATGTTATATATCCCAAATATTTGGTATGAAACGGAATCATGTTAATTTCAGACCGAAAAATTTACTGATTAGCTAGTAAGTGCGATGAAAAGTCTTAAGTTATTGTATGTCACTCACCATTAACTTGACATTGACAGTGTCTTTTTTTTTTTATACAGAAATTAATAATGAAATGTAACTGTTGGCTACTGTGAGCATGTTATGGTTTCAATGTGAGGTTTGTGTATGAAGATTCAGGACCCTCACCAAAAGGGATTTTCGACTCACTTTAAGCCTAGTGCCAATTAAGGGCAAAGCAGGCAACTGAGTGCTTCGAAATTCCTTTTAAACTCTCATTTACTTCTTTGACTTTGGATTTTGTTACCATAACATTTGCTGATAACATGTAAATAATGCTATGGAATGGGATCAAAAGGACAGTTGTGATCAATAACCTCTGATCTTTGTAATTGAATGGTTTTTGAATATCTGTTGGAGGTTCTTCAGTTTAGGATTGTTTGGCATTGGTAATAATTCCCCCAAGTAGCACCACGACTTAAAAAGTTGTTAAAAAAATCAGTTTCCTCGTTCACCATAGAGCCGTTTTTAGTCGTGTCACTTCACTATAAACAAGATGTGTGTGGGAATAACAGTTGAATGGACAGATACTATTGTACACACACAAAAACGCATAGTCATCGTCGTCGTTTTTCAAACACTACCATTTAAGAGACTACCTTCTAGATTGTGAAGTGTCTTTTTGCAATGTTTCTGACTTCCTAGTATTTTAGTAAGTCCGAGTGACAATACCCGTTCACGTAATGGTTGACAGTCTAAACCAGGGCTGGATCTTTCCAAAAAGCTAATCCTGGATTGCAGAATGTGGACTTCAGCAAGCACCAACCAACAAACAGTTGAACCACAGCATATTGGGCATGTTCCCTGTTATCTATTCGCTTTTATTTTAAGTGAGCACGGTAGTTGACGATTGATTCATAGACATGTTTCCAGGATTCAGTTGGGACCGTATCTTGTGTCAAGGCAACCCATTCTTTCCTTTTTTATTAGTCTAGTCTAGTTTCCCTTTTTATTTCTTTCGTTTACGGCTATTGACAAACACTCAATCTGTTTTTGATAGTCTGGTCCTACCTCAGTCTCCTCCTTCTCTGACCGTTGTCTTTCACTAGACCGTCTCACTAGATTACTTTTAAACTGGTTTCGGTCTAGACCTGTTTCATTTGCATTTTTAGAGGGCCATTTCTTTCATTGTGATCGGTTTAGACTCGAGTCAGTTTTTCTTTAACCTCAACGGTCAAACTCCTCTAAGACGCTTTTAGATGTGTTTTTTCTATTTTCTCCGCTACCGTTAGCTACTCTGATCGCCGTTTGAGATTTTGAATACTTTACCTTCAAGCTTCGCTGCAGATAACACTTAGCTTTTGCCTTTTTATTTTTTAAATATTTTTTTTTTTTTTTTTTTTCAGATAATCTCAGATTAACACACCTCTTTCTCAGATACCTCTATTTTAATGTTAGACTGTACACCCAGTGACACTTAGCTTTACTTAAGAGACCAGTTTGTTACCTGGAAAACCTCTGACCTCTTTCGGTGTTAACAAGTAAGTGAGCACTCCCTTTAACGTCATGGCAACGTCTACTGTTGCATGACTACTCTGCATTCATGTTTTACGTTGAAATATACTGTATATGATAAGGGAACTGAAGCTCTTTCCGCCACCTATTGTTCATACATAATGTTGTATCTTGTTGGGAGTAGTGAAGACTTTGTGTGTAGGTTACATGTGTATTGCCATGGTTTAAGGGGAGCACTAGTCATACAGCTACGGTAATGATTATGCTTAAAAACCAACCCACTCCTCTATGCAACCTTCTTTCACTGTACAAGGAACCAAACCATTTGTTGTGTTCTGTTTGCTCTCCTGAACTACTACTTCTTTCAGCACCTATGTCAAAGTGTGTATACAGTACGCATCATGTAAACTATGAACTTTTTGTTCAAGAAGCTAACTTGAGCCATTAGATGTTTTTAGTAAAGCATCTTTTTTTTGTTATTGCTGTAAATGTTTGACAACTTCAGTTTCTCTTGAAATAAATTATAAAAAATAAGTCTTCTTTTTTTTATTAGGACCAAATCATCAGACCAAATCTTTCATTACACATGCCAAAAACTGCATTTTATCATTAATTGTCCAATATACATTGGGCTCAAACAAACCTCTGCTAGCAGTCTAATCCTTTATGAACTGGTTGAACCACCTATAGCATCTAACCACCAAGTGCATGGCACAACTAGAATAGACAGATTGCATTATAACAAATTATACTCCCACATTTAAGAATGTATGACCATTTTGGTCCTAGTCTTTACAAATGTAATTTATTCTAATTTATAGTCGTCAACTTCTCAGACTAGGCTGTGTTATGTCTGTCTGTCAACCAGCCCCCTACTGTCTGGTGGTCATCTGATTGCAACTGATCTGCAGCAGACTGGGATTCCTGTATATCTGTTTTAGTGCTACCACCCATTCACTGTAGGGCAAACAGCCGCTCTGATCCAAAGGTGTGGGAGACTGCTGTGGGAAACAACTTAGTCCATTTGGGCTTCCACTAAATATACAGCACAGGGGGCTGCTGAGCGGAGGACGGCTCATAGTAATGGCTGGAACAGAATAAATGGAATGGTTTTGAACATTGATTCCATTCACTCCATTCCAGCCGCTATTGTGAGCCGTCATCCTCTCAGCAGCCTCCTGTGCTCTATTTGTCTGTAAATAAATGTGCTATCTAAATTATCGTAGTTGGCGTAGGCTACATTTCCAGTCGGATCATTTTATTTCGGTTGTAAGATGTCAGTCTTCCATGCATCTTTTTCCTGTTTTGATTTAGTTCAGATGGTCTGCTAGTTTTATTCTACAGTTTTTCGTTGCAACCAGGTTTTTTTTGTGGCTCGGGTTTTCCGTGTAATCTCCGTTAGTAGCTTTTCAGAAATCCAGTGGTAACCCGCAGGTTCTGTGTCTTCGTTGCAATACTATGGTTTTAACGAGCTCAACACATTACCCTGTCTCTCACCATTGTATTCCTCAAAAATGACATGACTGTTTGTACTGGTATTATATAACTGGGTGTTTTATACGCTTCATATATTGTTCATTGAGGTGGATCCCTGAAAATGAAAACTAATAAACCACTTTCAAAAATAACTTTTATATAGTCATTTTAAAGACCACAGAGACTACCTTTATTGAGGAGCCAAGCTGCAGTAAAGCAGAGCTCCAAATGATAAACATACAGTCGTGTTGAGGCATGGTGACAAACTTGGCTCATTTTGACCTGAGATGTCTCCAGTAGGGATAGATTATGTGACTTCTTGACTATTGCTTAGCTCAATATTTACAGCTGCGCCATTTAGCTACATTTATGTCTAGGAACAGCCAAGGGCCATGTCCGTTCACAATGCTCCTTGAACCAAAATAAATTCACAGTGACGGGTAACGTCTTCATTGTCATCCAGTCTTGAGCTGGTTCTAACCAATTATTACAAAGATTTTGCCCATATTACCCCTGCATGTGTATGCTAATGATAATATGAGGATAATCTTGCATGTGTATGCTAATGATAAAATGAGGATAATCCTGCATGGGTATGCTAATGATAAGATGAGGATAATTGATCTTTATTAGAAAGCTGACAGAGAGAAAGGAAGAATTAGAGTTGTCATTCATCACAATTGAAGCTATTATCCAAACCATCTCTATCTTCGATAATAGCCACTTCCAGCATCCCCCGCCCCCCGTCAGGGTCCAAAACAAAACTCAGTGAAAGCCATCCAGAGGAACTTTGCCCCCGGTCTCTCCTCTCTTATTGTCTGACTGACCTGTATTTCTTTCCAATAGAAGAGGAACGTGGGGTATTGGGGAACCCTGCAGAGTACCCCTTATTGGCCCCATACGTACAGAGTGCTGTCATCACACTATCAGACCAGAACATGTTAAATGCCCCGCCCTGTCTCTAATACTGTATGTGAAAGACACAGGAGCGCACACGCTCTGCAGACAATGTGTAGCTGCCTCATGTTCCCATGTTCAGCTGGGTACACAATGTACTGAGAGTATATGGAGCGGTGAGGGGAGGTTTGGGAGGCGAAGCGGGGCGGTGTGGGCTAAATAGAGCTAAAGAGGAGTGAGGGAGGGGAAGTTGAAATGGGCAGGGGGGGGGGTGATGTTCAGAGAAGGGCAGCTCTGACATAGGAGGTAATGACCCAGTAGGGATACCAGCAAGCAAGCGTAGTGTCCAAAAGCACCCAATACCCCAGCAAGCAACAAAAAAAAGTGCTGCTTGCTGTGATACGTCTTCCATAAGCAGTCTGCTATCAAGGCTTAACACCAGCGGGTGAGCAGTTTGCTGCTTATGGGTTGATTTGCATCTCTGATGGGTTAATTTGCACACTAAAGCTGGCGGCCCACCAGTAAGGCCTCTGTACAAGGTTACTGACGGTGCGCCGTTATCACTTTGGAGGGCCACCTGCCAATTGCTTGATGCTAACTGGGACACTGTCAGGGATATTACAGACTACAATGTTGTGTTATATGGGGCAGTGTCTGTTAGTATTACAATAAATATCACACAGTTCCAAAAATATTATTTAGAGTTTTTACAATTGATATGGTGGTACACATAGCATAATTATTCTAATCATATTCTATTTTATCTTTCAATTGTGGTCTTATTACAATTTCCTAGAAAACATAAAGATTACATTTCAACGGGCTAAAAGTTTTTTGGGGGGGATTCTTAATTCATGTTCAATATGGAATGGCATTTTAGAATCATGTAGACAGCTGCTGCTGTTCATTTTGTCCTGTTCAAGTTCTGCTACCTAATCTAACGCCTTTCTAAGAGTACAACATTAAATAAATATTGTGGTCACAAACCAACTGCAGTTTGGACCACAGTGAAGTCACAGACATCTGGAGTTGTGTGTCACAGTTTTGCATGTCTTCACCAGGTGCATTAGTTTCTTTCCCTATGTGTCACCTATATACGGCATATGTAAAAAAAATATATATATATATATATTTAAAAGCATGACAAATACATGCATTGCAGCCTACTTTCACATTATCTGATCACTCAAGACTCCGATTCTCCAGTCCAACACATTTGGTATTGGACTGTGCACAGCTGGGAGAAAACAACACGAAGCTAGCGTCGCCTATAGAACAGAAGGGCGGCCTTTAACAGAGGAACGTGCCAGGGTACAGCGTGTACTTTAACATGGGCTATAGGTTGGGAGGGTGAGAGAGTGCTGGAGATAAGTAACCATATTTGAACAGGAGAGTAAGGTGGGGCCAGGCGGGGAGTGGGTGTTGTTATGCCCATGGAGCTGCAGAGGCAAAGCAAGAAAGAAAGAAAGGGAGAGTGAGCGACGTTGGAAAAGCAGTTGTGGGACAGCTGAGGGGGTTGTCTGGGTCGCAGTGGTGCCGGTGACACGTAGTTGAATACCCCCTACACACACACACACCCCTCCTCGCAATAGGAATGCAAACACAAACGCATGTATAGACATACGGACATACACACACCTCCCCCCCTTCCCTCAGAACAGCTTCAGTGCGTCGGGGCATGGACTCTACAAGGTGTCGAAAACATTCCAAAGGGATGTTGGCCCATGTTGACTACAAGGCTTCCAACGGTTGTGTGAACTAGGCTGGATGTTGTTTTGGTGGTGGACCACTTTTGATACACACGGGAAACTGTTGAGCGTGAAAAGCCCAGCAGCGTTGCATTTCTTGACACAAACCGGTGATCCTGGCACCTACCGACTACCATATCCCAGTCAAAGGCACTTAATAGATATTTTGTCTTGCCCATTCACCCTCTGAATGGCACACACACACAATCCCTGTCTTAATTGTCTCATCTACACTGATTGAAGTGGATTTAACAAGTGATATCAATAAGGGATTATAGCTTTCACCTGGTCAGTCTGTCATGGAAAGAGCAGGTGTTCTTAATGTTTTGTAAATGTAGACACGCATCGACCCACATCATGGAAACAAAGACACTTATATGCTTGCATAACACACACATACACACACGCGCACACACACACGGACCACATCCACACACTGCACACATTGGTTACACATCGTATGATTTCTTATGGGCTACACACAGGCCGTACATACAGTCAGACCAGTCTCTCACTTCTCAATAACTCACCTCCAGGTAATGTAAGCAGAGTAGGGCGTTTCACGTTCACACTGGCTGGGGCTGTAGCCAAATATGTTCTCACATGTGAACTACCTTGCAGGAGAAGCACATTAGATGAGGTTATGTAACTTGCAGTACAGCCACCTGACAGAGGATACACTGCACTGTTCTAAAAGTCACAGAACACCTGTCACTGTCTTGCCAATCAAAAGGGTTTTAGAGGTTTTATGAGTCATCACAATATGGCAACTTTTGACTAATAACTGATTGGGCCAAGAGCTGATCCCTGATTTCGTTTGTAGACAGGGGAGTTTAGTGTACCAGTAAAGGCCTAAGGGGAAAATCCCTACTTCCAATTAAGTCAAATTTTAGCTTACTCTCCCATTGACATCAATGCATGACTAAGAGAAAATGTTACTTAAGTGAAGGTTAGGATTCACCCCTAAGAAGGTGGCCCTTTATCTGCCTCTTGATTGCAATATTCCACTGTGGAACCACTTGTGTAGTATTCAAGGGCAAGGGCTGTTGTGCGATAAGGCACTGGCACTTGTGCCATTAGAGTATCAGTAACATGTCGAGACATGGGCAGGGAGTCAATAGCACCAGCATTGTTCTACAGCCTCCCGTGACCCAGATGAGTGGAAATTGAAAAAGGTTTTGTAAGAGAGACTGAGGACAAGGAGACTTCTGTAGTCTGAAAGTGGCACGTGCCATGAAAGCCTTTGACAGGAAATCATGGTTAGGACAGAATGTACTGTAGACTGACACATGCACGGTACCCACCACAGAAGGCTGCAGAGGGGAGGATGGATCATAATAATGGCTGGAATGGAGTAAATGGAATGGTATCACACACATGGAATCTATGTGTTTGAGTTCGATTCCATCAATTCCATTCCAGCCATTACTAAGAGCCTGTCCTCCCCAATTAGCGTGCCACCAACCTCCTGCAGTACACAGTTATGCACCCAAACACAGATAGACGGACAGTGGTGGCTTTTTCATGCATCAGCACATAACTTGCTCAACTATCTCTCTAAAATCTGTAACACCTGCATTCCACTTAGTAACGTATCACATAGCCACGTATCACATGATCACATGCAACTTTCTGAGGACAGATAAAAGCATTAAGCACAATGCTCCCTTTTATGTAAAAATATGCATTATCATCAGGAAACAGTTTCAATTAGTTGAGTGAGACATCCATTAATCTTTTATTCCACCTCACTGAGCTCTAAAGATAAAGCTAATGTAATATTTAATGCCACATGTTTTCCATCCAAACACTGTTCCAGAATGTGGTTTAAAGACATGGAAGTTCAGAAAGGCAACAACACGTGTACATTTAAACACCCACACCAGTAGAAATCCACTGTTTCGGGCTGAAAGACAATGGCCAGAGTTTACCCATGATGTTGCAAAACGATTTAAGACAATAAGTCATCGTTTTAGTCAAAGTATGAGATATTTGGGCTTGAATTGACAAATCCAAACTGCCTACTTGTGCATATCCGTGTGGATGTCGTGTCTTTCCTATGATATAACCCACAAATTATTTTCAGTCTACATTCAGTTTTGGGGCTGGGCTTTATTTGAAAGTTACCACCCACCAGCATGGCATTGTTTATTAATAAGAAACACCTGCAAAGTTCAATGTTATTTGCAGCATGCATGATCATGGGCAAAGTCATTGAAGCATATCATTTCACTTGTACCACAGCCGAAGCTTGCCAGCAGCCTACTTAGCAAAGGTTGCACTGTGTCCATTACAATGTAGAAACCCGCATATCAGCTATCGTTCAATAGTTATCCATATTACCGGAGCTTTATCTTATTCTTTCTAACAATTTCTATAGCGGATTCGCGGCCGCAATTTATGAAAGATGCCAAAACGTTGGACATAACAATAGATGGCGAGGTCAAAGATAGTCCAGTGGTTTCCATCTGTAGCAACTTTTCCCTAAATCAATTCTTATGACAAATCCTGCTCCAGAACCAGCTATAGAGCCAGCTGGCTAATCTTTTGAATATGGTGTAGTTATAAAAAAGCAACAACAGATAACATTAGCTAGCTAAAAAGGTTAGCATGCTAACTAGCTAGCTACACTGACAGTGGTCAGTGCCCTATTTGTTGATGTTTATCAAATACAGGTGGAAATTCCCACACCCAAATCGTGAATATGTATAAGTGGCCTTCGTCATTCTTCGGAGGTGTAACCTAAACCTGCATTTGCATATTTCCGTTAGGGAACACCTACTCTGGGAATTGCACGTGTGCAATAACTAAATTTGCCTTTGCACGCCTTCTAAACAACACCATTTTTTACAACTTTGGCAAATGATAAAGTCTACACAACTTAGTCCACTCTGTTCGTAACATATTCTAGTTTTGGGAACAGAAAACGGTATTGAGATCAAAAGTTTAATCGATGAGAAAATTTGCAGAATGTTGGCCAAAATTCATCTCGTTCCATCTTTTCCCACTGCCGGGAATGGGCTTCCTCTCACTACCATATTTGGTAGTGAGTGGAAACGCCAAGGGGATGCTTCACATTTATACATCCAGTGAAATATCTGTCTCATTGTTCTGTGATGATATGCTCTACCAAAACCCCTGAAGGAATAAACAGCACCCAGACAGGTGGAGGTGGGATATCAGAAAGCAGCAAGCGTAGCGAGTAACAGCTAGTTACAGCAGCAACAGCAGCAAGAGACACCAGCACTTGCGTGCGTGTGACATCCAGCGTCGAGGAAGCATCCCATTGGTCACATATCATATCAACGTCAATTCAAAAAAAAAATGTAATTTCACAATATTGATTCAACCAGTGTGTGCCCAGTGGGATGTGTAGAACTGGTCAACTTAAATAGACTGCATGTACAGTGGGGAGAACAAGTATTTGATACACTGCCGATTTTGCAGGTTTTCCTACTTACAAAGCATGTAGAGGTCTGTAATTTTTATCATAGGTACACTTCAACTGTGAGAGACGGAATCTAAAACAAAAATCCAGAAAATCACATTGTATGATTTTTAAATAATTAATTTGCATTTTATTGCATGACATAAGTATTTGATCACCTACCAACCAGTAAGAATTCCGGCTCTCACAGACCTGTTAGTTTTTCTTTAAGAAGCCCTCCTGTTCTCCACTCATTACCTGTATTAACTGCACCTGTTTGAACTCGTTACCTGTATAAAAGACACCTGTCCACACACAATCAAACAGATTCCAACCTCTCCACAATGGCCAAGACCAGAGAGCTGTGTAAGGACATCAGGGATAAAATTGTAGACCTGCACAAGGCTGGGATGGGCTACAGGACAATAGGCAAGCAGCTTGGTGAGAAGGAAACAACTGTTGGCGCAATTATTAGAAAATGGAAGAAGTTCAAGATGACGGTCAATCACCCTCGGTCTGGGGCTCCATGCAAGATTTCACCTCGTGGGGCATCAATGATCATGAGGAAGGTGAGGGATCAGCCCAGAACTACACGGCAGGACCTGGTCAATGACCTGAAGAGAGCTGGGACCACAGTCTCAAAGAAAACCATTAGTAACACACTACGCCGTCATGGATTAAAATCCTGCAGCGCACGCAAGGTCCCCCTGCTTAAGCCAGTGCATGTCCAGGCCTGTCTGAAGTTTGCCAATGACCATCTGGATGATCCAGAGGAGGAATGGGAGAAGGTCATGTGGTCTGATGAGACAAAAATAGAGCTTTTTGGTCTAACTCCACTCGCCGTGTTTGGAGGAAGAAGAAGTATGAGTACAACCCCAAGAACACCATCCCAACCGTGAAGCATGGAGGTGGAAACATCATTCTTTGGGGATGCTTTTCTGCAAAGGGGACAGGACGACTGCACCGTATTGAGAGGAGGATGGATGGGGCCATGTATCGCGAGATCTTGGCCAACAACCTCCTTCCCTCAGTAAGAGCATTGAAGATGGGTCGTGGCTGGGTCTTCCAGCATGACAACGACACAAAGCACACAGCCATGGCAACTAAGGAGTGGCTCCGTAAGAAGCATCTCAAGGTCCTGGAGTGGCCTAGCCAGTCTCCAGACCTGAACCCAATAGAAAATCTTTGGAGGGAGCTGAAACTCCGTATTGCCCAGCGACAGCCCCGAAACCTGAAGGATCTGGAGAAGATCTGTAGGGAGGAGTGGGCCAAAATCCCTGCTGCAGTGTGTGCAAACCTAGTCAAGAACTACAGGAAACGTATGATCTCTGTAATTGCAAACAAAGGTTTCTGTACCAAATATTAAGTTCTGCTTTTCTGATGTATCAAATACTTATGTCATGCAATAAAATGCAAATTAATTACTTAAAAATCATACAATGTGATTTTCTGGATTTTTGTTTTAGATTCCGTCTCTCATAGTTGAAGTGTACCTATGATAAAAATTACAGACCTCTACATGCTTTGTAAGTAGGAAAACCTGCAAAATCGGCAGTGTATCAAATACTTGTTCTCCCCACTGTAAGTAGTGTGAATCCAATTGGTGCAATATCTGCTGATGCCACCACACACGGGTTTCCCTGCTGAATACAATTGTATAGCACTGACAGGCAACTGGCTAGATGGCTTATGGGAAAGTGAATGAAAAGCGTGTCCTTTTAGTATGTAACACCACTCTTGAAGCCTCTACAACAGGGTTCATCCTCCTAACATCATCTAACTTCGGGGCTAATTCTACTTAACTTCCAACTAAATCAGCAGATAAATGGAAACGATTCTAGAATAATTTCCTGAATTGAAATAGAATTTTCCAGGATGACTAAAGGAACCCTTCCCCGTGACAACAGACACAAACAGGTATGAAACATTTCCCAATATATAACTGACAAGAGCACTCCAACTTCAGGACTGACATGGCTGGAAATCCAACTTTCCTTCCAGCGTTGCAATAACACACCTGATTCACCTAATCATGTTCCAAAATGCAGACCATAATTAGTTGATTAATATTTTAATCAGGTGTGCTAGTAAAGGCCCAGTAGCCCTCCAAGACTGGAGTTGGAAATGCTATCTGGACAAGAGCCTCACATGAACTTGATACACAAACCACACAAAATGATTTTAGAGAGGGTTGAGATAGATTTAGGACATGCTTTTCTTTGTTCTGTATAACAAAAACAAGAAAATGTCCTAAGAAAATGAGCCCCTATGTCAATCAGTGATTTTTTTTTAATGACACATTACAATACACAGATAAAGAAACAAATGTTCACGAGTACAATGTCTTCACTAGTACATAGTGTTCTGTACTGTGAGTGGACTGCGTGCTGTGAGCTTGGACCAGTGGTTAGAGAAGTGACGTCTATAGGCAGTAGGCTACAGACCACTAAACCCACACATGACCCTGAACTAACAGACCGTGGCATGAGTGCCCCCTATGAGCCATCATTGGCATTGCATCTGTCCATCTTATGCACTTCTCTGTTCTGTTGTTATGACATTTGAAGTTGTCAGGTGATGTAGAGTCTGGATTACCCTGGATGATTTTAAATATATTGATCTGGCGGGGGGTTATGAGCCATACCATATTCACTAAAAGCTACAGTTGAAGTCTGAAGTTTACATACACCTTAGCCAAATACATTTAAACTCAGTTTTTCACAATTCCTGACATTTAATCCAAGTAAAAATTCCCTGTTTTAGGTCAGTTAGGATCACCACTTTATTTTACGAATGTGAAATGTCAGAATAATAGTAGAGAATTATTTATTTCAGCTTTTATTTCTTTCATCACATTCCCAGTGGGTCAGAAGTTTACATACACTCAATTAGTATTTGGTAGCATTGCCTTTAAAATGTTTAACTTGGGTCAAATGTTTCGTGTAGCCTCCCACAAGCTTCCCACAATAAGTTGGGTGAATTTTGGCCCATTCCTCCTGACAGAGCTGGTGTAACTGAGTCAGGTTTGTAGGCCTCCTTGATCGCACACGCTTTTTCAGTTCAATATATCCATATAATTTTCCTTCCTCATGAAGCCATCTATTTTGTGAAGTGCACCAGTCCCTCCTGCAGCAAAGCACCCCCACAACATGATGCTGCCACCCCTGTGCTTCATGGTTGGGATGGTGTTCTTCAGCTTGCAAGCCTCCTCCCTTTTCCTCCAAACATAACGATGGTCATTATGGCCAAACAGTTCTATTTTAGTTTTTGTCAGACCAGAGGACATATCTCCAAAAACTACGATCTTTGTCGCCATGTGCAGTTGCAAACCGTAGTCTGGCTTTTTTATGGCGATTTTGGAGCAGTGGCTTCTTCCTTGCCGAGTGGCCTTTCAGGTTATTTCGAAATATAGGACTCGTTTTACTGTGGACATAGATACTTTTGTACCTGTTTCCTTCAACAGGTCCTTTGCTGTTGTTCAGGGATTGATTTGCACTTTTTGCACCAAAGTACGTTCATCTCTAGGAGACAGAACACGTCTGCTTCCTGAGCGGTATGATGGCTCTGTGGTCCCATGGTGTTTATACTTGCGTACTATTGTTTGTACAGATGAACATGGCACCTTCAGGCGTTTGGAAATTGCTCCCAAGGATGAACCAGACTTGTGGAGGTCTACAATTTGTTTTCTGAGGTCTTGGCTGATTTCTTTTGATTTTCTCATGATGTCAAGCAAAGAGGCACTGAGTTTGAAGGTAGGCCTTGAAATACATCCACAGGTACACCTCCCATTGACTCAAATTATGTCAATTAGCCTATCAGAAGCTTCTAAAGCCATGACATCATTTTCTGGAATTTTCCAAGCTGTTTAAAGGCACAGTCAACTTAGTGTATGTAAACTTCTGACCCACTGGAATTGTGATACAGTGAATGATAAGTGAAATAATCTTTCTGTTAACAATTGTTGGAAAAATTACTTGTGTCATGCACAAAGTAGATGTCCTAACCGACTTGCCAAAATTATAGTTTGTTAACAAGAAATTTGTAGAGTGGTTGAAAAACTAGTTTTAATGACTCCAACCTAAGGGTATGTAAACTTCAGAATTTAACTGTATATGCCTCTATGTGACCTCTAT
The DNA here is from genome assembly GCF_045679555.1 of Salvelinus alpinus. Lineage (NCBI taxonomy): Eukaryota > Metazoa > Chordata > Actinopteri > Salmoniformes > Salmonidae > Salvelinus > Salvelinus alpinus. The sequence continues at coordinate 11,981,885 of NC_092113.1, forward strand.
CTGGCTACATTTTCTCTCATTGTCCGATAGCATCTGGTCGTCGCGGTGGTGGCACAGGGCTGCTCATTTCTCCTAAATATAGATTTTTTATTTTCTCTCTCACTCATCTGTCCATTTTCTCATTTGAATTCCATGGTGTCACTTTCACATGTCCACTAAAGCTTAACATTGTGGTCATCTACCGCCCACAAGGTGCCCTTAGAGAGATCCTCAATAACTTTGACACCTTAATAAGATCAGTTCCTGACAATGGCTCATCGCTCTTCGTACATCTCAACTTCAGCCTCCCAATATCTACCTTCGATTCATTTCTTGCCAACTCTTTCTTTCCACTCCTTCCCTCTTCTGACCTAATCCGTTCCAAGTCCCCTCACCCTCACAAGGCAGGTAATATGTGTGACCTCAACTTTAGTAGAGGCTGTTCATCTACTAATATCACGGCAACCCCCTCCAGGTCTTTGATCACTACTTTGTTTCCTATTCTGTCTCCCTCTCCTCCAACCCTAGCCATTCAGCCCCTACCCAGATGGTCATGCGCCATCTCAATCTTTGTTCTCTCTCTCCCACTACTCTCTCCTCTTCTATCCTATCATCTCTTCATTCTGCTAAATCCTTCTCCCTCCTGTCTCATGATTCTGCCTCTTTGACCCTACTATCCTCCCTTTCCGCATTCTATGACTCGCACTGTCCCCTTTCCTCCCGGCTGGCTCGAACCTCCCCTCCTGCTCTGTGGCTGAGTGACTCATTGCAAGCTTACAGAGCAGGGCTGCAGGCAGCTGAGCAAAAATGTATCCGCTGCTAAAGCCACTTTTTATCACTCTACATTTCAAGATTCTGCCCTAGGAAACTATTTTCCACCTTCTCCTCCTTCCTTAATCCTCCACCCCCTCCCTCCTACTTCTCTGCGGATGACTTCATCAACCACTTTGAAAAGAAGGTTAACAATATCCGCTCCTCATTCACTCAGCCTATTGAATCCACTGGTCCCGCTCACAAATAACTACCCTACGCCTTGACCTCTTTCTCACCTCCCTCTCCAGGTGAAATCCTGCGACTAGTGAGGTCTGGCCGCCTGACTACATGCCCGCTCGACCCCATCCCCTCCTCCCTTCTCCAGACCAACTCTGGAGACCTTCTCCCATTCCTAACTTCCCTCATCAACTCATCCCTGACCATTGACTTCAAAATTGCCCGAGTCGCTCCCCTCTTCAAGAAAGCAACACTTGACCCTCTGTTGTCAAAAACTACAGACCGCTATCCCTTCTTTCTTTCTTTCCAAAACACTTGAGCGTGCTGTCTCGCTATCTCTCTCAGAACTCAGAATGATCTTCTTGACCCTAATCAGTCAGGCTTCAAGACGGGTCACTCAAACAAAGACTGCTCTTCTCTGTGTCATGGAGGGTCTCCGCACTGCCAAAGCTGACTCTCTCTCCTCTGTTCTCATCCTCCTAGATCTTTCCGCTGTATTTGACACCGTGAACCATCAGATCCTTCTCTCCACCCATGGCTGGGTGTTTTAGGTTCTACACGCTCTCGGATTGCATGCTACCTGGCAGGCCGCTCCTACCAGGTGACGTGGAGAAGATCTGTGTCTGCATCACATACTCTCACTACTGGTGTCCCGCAGCGCTCGGTCCTAGGTCCTCTCCTCTTCTCTCTATACTAGGCTCTGTCATATCCTCACATGGTCTCTCCTATCATTGCTATGCGGATGAAACGCAAGTACTTTTCTCCTTCCCCCCTTCTTACACCCAGGTGGCGACACACATCTCTGCATGCCTGACAGATATCTCAGCTTGGATGTCGGTCCACCACCTCAAGCTCAACCTCGACAAGACAGAGCTGCTCTTCCTACCGGGGTAGGCCGACCCTACCTCACACAGGAAGCGGCACAGGTCTTAATCTAGCCACTTGTCATCTCCCGTCTAGACTACTGCAACAAACTGTTGCAACTTAACTAGAACGCTGCAGCCCGCCTCCCATATCTGAAACCCTACCTCTTAAAAGAGTATCTTCAATAAACCCGCAGCACCCCCCCCCCCCCCCAATAAAAAAAATGAAGCCGTTTCTGAACTAAGATTTGCACTTGACTCGTTTCTCGCACTTTACTCTTTCCCTCTTACTAGCTCTGACTTTGCTGAAAATTATGATGAAAAATGTATTTACTATGTATTTACTATGACTGTGATATGTGGTTGTCCCACATAGCTATCTTATGATGATTAATACTTTTTTTTACCCCCCGCTACAGATGGCTATATCGGTCTGCTAATAAAGGACTAGTAAAGGCCCAGTGCAATTATTATAACTTTTTTATATATCTTTTTTTTTTTTACAAAATCAGATTTTTTTCATGGGGTGCTGTAGCACCCTCAGCACCACTATTGCTCGTGGCTATGCACATACACACGCAAACATACTCTACTATTTCTTTGCAATATCACTATTTCTCTTCACTCCCATATGGTAAAAAATACATTTAAAATATATTTTTAGATACATTTTTTAGGATACATGTGAAGTATTTCAAATTGGCCAAATAATGTATATATATACAGCAGCAGTCAAAAGTTTGGACACACCTACTCATTCAAGGGTTTTTCCTTATTTGTACTATTTTCTGCATTGTAGAATAAAAGTGAAGACATCAAAACTTTGAAATAACATATGGAATCATGTGGTAACCAAAAAAGTGTTAAACAAATCAAAATATATTTTATATTTACAGTTCCTCAAAGTAGCCACACTTTACCTTGATGACAGCTTTGCACACTCTTGGCATTCTCTCAACCAGCTTCATGAGGTAGTCACCTGGAATGCATTTCAATTAACAAGTGTGCCTTGTTAACCTCTTGACGCTAGGGGTCAGATTATTATATATTTTTTTAAATAACGTTCCCACGGTAAACGGACTATTTCTCAGGTCCAGATCGTAGAATATGCATATAATTTACAGATTAGGATAGGAAACACTCCAAAGTTTCCAAAACTGTCAAAATATTGTCTGTGAGTATAACAAAACTGATTCTGCAGGCAAAAACCTGAGAAAATCTAACCCGGAAGTGATTTTTTATATATTTTATCTGTGTTTCCTGGCCCGTCTTTCTTCCATTTAAAGGGGTATCAACCAGATTCCTTTTCCAATGGCTTCCTCAGGCTGTGACCAGGCTTTAGACATAGTTTCAGGCTTTTATTTTGAAAAATGAGCGAGATTTTTCAAAAGTAGTCAGGTATCCTCGGATTAGTTCCTGCGCGCGAGAGGGTAGCTCTCCATTTTCCTTTTCTCTCTTATTGAGTAGGTTACGGTCCGGTTGAAATATTATTGATTATGTTTGTTAAAAACAACCTGAGGATTGATTATAAAAAACATTTGACATGTTTCTACGACCATTACGGATACTTTTTGGAATTTTCGTCGAACGGAACGAGGCTTTGGTTTTCTGAACATAACGCGCACCCCAAATAGCGTTTTTTTGTTATAAAAGTAATATTTATCGAACAAAAATAACATTTGTTGTGTAACTGGGAGTGCAAACATCCGAAGATTATCAAAGGTAAGCGATTCATTTTATTGCTTTTCTGACTTTCGTGACCAAGCTATCCAAGCTAATATAAGGCTAACTGTTCTAGCATTGATTGATACACTCACAAAAGCTTAGATTGCTTTCGTTGCAAAGCATATTTTCGAAATCTGACACGATAGGTGGATTAACAACAAGCTAAGCTGTGTTTTGGTATATTTCACTTGTGATTGCATGATTATAAATATTTTTTGAAATATTTGGCGCCCTGCAATTCAGCGGTTGTTTAGGAAAATGATCCCCTAAAAGGGATCCGTAGCGCAGAGAAGTTAAAAATTCATTTGTGGAATTTCTTTCCTTCTTAATGTGTTTGAGCCAATCAGTTGTGTTGTGACAAGGTAGGGGTGGGAAGACCCAGAGTTACCTCTGCTGCAGAGGGTAAGTTCATTAGAGTTACCAGCCTCAGAAATTGCAGCCCAAATAAATGCTTCACAGAGTTCAAGTAACATTGCGGAAAAGTGTGAGTTCCATCACTCCACCATTCCCTTTCTGGGCTACATCATCTCTGCTGGGAGTGTCCAGATGGATCCTAAGAAAGTGAGAGTGGTGTTGGATTGGCCTCAGCCTACGTCCAGGGTGCAGCTGCAACACTTCCTGGGGTTCGACAACTTTTATCGCCACTTTATCCGGGGTTACAGCACCCTGGCCTCCCCCCTGTCTGCACTCACATCTACCAAGGTTCCGTTCACGTGGTCCTCTGCCTCTGACTGGGCTGCATCCCTGCGCCTTCTTCTCCCACCGCCACAACGTCACGGAGAGGAACTACAATGTGGATAATTGGGAGCTTCTCGCTGTGAAGATGGCGTTGGAGGAATGGAGGCACTGGCTAGAAGGGGCAGAACATCCGTTCATTGTGTGGGCCAACCACAAAACCTGGAGTCTCTGCACTGTCAAGCGCCTCAACTCCAGGCAAGCGAGATGGGCCCTGCTGTTTACCCGTTTCAACTTTTCCCTCTCCTACCAGCCGGGGTCCAAGAACGTCAAGCCGGATGCCCTGTCTCGCAGCTATAACCCCACGGTTACCACCCCGGAGCCCGAGACCATCCTTCCCACCTTGTGCCTGATGCAGAGGACCCAGCCGAACCCTGGGGGGAGGCCCAGATAACCGGATGTTTGTGCATGGCCAGATGTTTTTGCCTGGCGCTGTTTGCTCCGTGGTCCTGTTGTGGGCCCATTCCTCCAGGCTTGCCTGTCACCCGGGCTCTAGTTGGACCCTGGCCTTCGTGCGACAACGCTTTTGGTGACCTACTATGGTTCCTGATGTTGCCGCGTTTGTTGCCGCCAGCACGGTCTGCACACAGAACAAGAGTCCTTGGCAAGCTCCGGCTGGTCTTCTCCAACCACTGCCTGTCCCTCATCGTCCCTGGTCCCATATATCCCTGGATTTAGTCACGTGTCTCCCTCCGTCTGAGGGCAACACTGCCATCCTGACTGTGGTCGACCCGTTTTCCAAAGCCGCCCACTTCATTCCTCTCCCCAAACTACCCTCGGCCAAGGAGACGGCCCAGCTTATGGTGCAGCATGTCTTCTGAATCCACGGACTCCCGGTGGACATGGTGTCCGACCGGGGTCTGCAATTCTTAGAGATGACTCTTCGCTGCCTAGTCTCCGCCAACCCTACCACCTGGAGTCAGCAACTGGTATGGGTTGAGTATGCACGCAACACCCTTCCTGCCAGGTGTCTCTCGCCCTTCGAGTGTTCCTTGGGATATCAGCCTCTGCTCTTCCCTGAGCAAGAGGAGGAAGTCAGCAATCCCTCTGCCCAGATGTCCATCCACCGCTGTCGCCGTACCTGGAAGAGAGCCTGGGCCGCTCTGTTGAAGACCACTTCCAGGTATAGGCGACAAGCGGATCGCCACCGGACCCCTGCTCCATGCTATCAGCTCGGGCAGGGTAAGGCTCTCCACCCGGGACCTGCCCCTCCGGGTGGAGTCCCGAAAACTTTCCCCCCTGTTTCAATGGCCTGTTCCCCATCTCTAGAGTCATTACCCCCACTGCTGTTCGTCTTTTGTTACCACATACCCTCCATATTCACCCTACTTTCCATGTGTCTAGAATTAAGCCCGTATCTCACTGCCCTTTGTCTTCTGTTTCCAGGCCCACACCTCCCCCGCCGTGTCATTAATGGCCATCCGGCATACACGGTGAGACTCCTCACCTGGGTTTACAGTACCTGGTTGACTGGGAGGGTTATGGCCTGGAGGAGAGGTGCTCGGTCCCCGCTAAAGACATCCTGGACCCAGCCCTCATCGCCGACTTCCACCACTGGCACCCCGGTCAACCAGGTATGCGCCCAGGTAGGAAGCCAGGTGGTGCCCCTAGAAGGGGGGTGGGGTACTGTCACACCCTGATTTGTTTCACCTGTCTTTGTGATTGTTTCACCCCCCTCCAGGTGTTGCCCATCTTCCCCATTATCCCCTGAGTATTTATACCTGTGTTCTCCCGTTTGTCTGTTGCCAGTTCATCTTGTTTGTCAAGTCAGCCAGCGATTTTGCCTCGGCTCTTGCTTTCCCAGTCTAACTTTTTCTCGCCCTCCTGCTTTTGACCCTTACCTTTCCTGACTCTGAGCCCACCTGCCTGAATTCTCTGCCTGCCCCTGACCCTGAGCCTGCCTGCCGACCTGTACCTTTGCCCCACCTCTGGATTATAACTGACCCCTGCCTACCTTGATCTGTCTATTGTCTGCCCCTGTTGGATTATTAAACCATTGTTAATTCGATGTTGTCTGCATCTGGGTCTTACCTTCATACCTGATACACATCTCACCATCAACTGTTCAGAGGAGACTGCGTGAATCAGGCCTTCGTGGTCGAATTTCTGCAAAGAAACCACTACTAAAGGACACCAATAAGAAGAAGATACTTGCTTTGGCCAGGAAACATGAGCAATGGACATTAGACCGGTGGAAATCTGTCCTTTGGTCTGATGAGTCCAAATTTTGATTTTTGGTTCCAACCGCAGTGTCTTTGTGAGACGCAGAGTAGGTGAAAGGATGATCTCTGCATGTCATTTACATTAACATTAACAATGTCTACACTGTATTTCTGATCAATTTGATGTTATTTTAATGGACCAAAAATTTGCTTTTCTTTCAAAAACAAGGACATTTCTAAGTGACCCCAAACTTTTGAACGGTAGTGTATATTTATAATCATCACTGTAGAATGCAATGGCTATAGTTCAATCTTATATGTTCTATGTTTGAGCTGCTTTTGAATGGAAAAGTGTAATTGGTTAGAGAAACGAGCAAGTCTGTTTGTTTGGTTACCTAGGCAACTACTGTAACTATCTAGTAAACACATTTAACTGCTCATGAACACATTGCTCGCGGCAAATGTGTTAATTTATAGCCATGGTATAAAAGGGATAATCAACTCGGGGCTCTGCATTCTCTGGGAAAATACTGCAACTCAGTGGAAGGTTATAGTTCCACTTCTCTAGCGCATCATGGAACACACCTTCCATGTCGTTCATTATTTTCTATGGAACGCATAGCCCCTCACTAAATATCCCTTACAGAACTAGTATGTTAATAACATAGTTATTACTGTGTTTGTTACATAGTAATAGGGGCAATTTAAATGTAAAGTGTTAACCAGTTGGCTACTGTAAAAACGTAGCACAGTGTTGTATTCCATGTCTGCCTAATGCAACATTGTACAAGATTACCTTTTCTGAAACAGTATCGCCTGTCTCTCTGCTTGAAATTGATCAGCTTAAAGTGTATCAATGAAATTCAGATAATGGGTGGAATATATTGTTATATACAACCCAGGTATTTCACCACTGCATTGTACACTACACCATAATTTCAAATAGTAGCACACACTGACTCTTTCCACTTTGTCCTATTGAAGCACACTGGCTGATGGAGAATGATGTGTATTTACTGCCACATCCACATAGTATTTGGTATAGTTGTTAACCTTCCAAAGTAAACTGATGTCAGTAGTTTTATGCATGATTTAAAAATATTGAATTTACAGTATTCAGCATTTTTCAAACTTTATACAGTACGTAAACTAAACACAATACAATTTTGGTTCAGTAGTCATCAGTTTTGAGCAGTTTTATTAAGGGATAGTTAAATGTATTGTTAACAAATAGCAAGAAAGTCATATTAAAAGTAATGTGAATATTTCATTTTGAAAAGCAGATACTTACTTCTTATGGCTGCAATCCCGTTAACGGGATGATATGACAACAGCCAGTGAAAGTGCAGGGCGCCAAATTCAAACAACAGAAATCTCATAATTAAAATTCCTCAAACATACATGTATCTTATACCATTTTAAAGATAATCTTGTTGTTAATCCCACCAAAGTGTCCGATTTCAAATATGCTTTTCAGCGAAAGCACCACAAATGATTATGTTAGGTCACCGCAAAATCACAGACAAACACAGTCATTTTTCCAGCCAAAGACAGGAGTCACAAAAAGCAGAAATAGAGATAAAATTAATCACTAACCTTTGATGATCTTCATCAGATGACACTCATAGGACTTCATGTTAGACAATACATATATGTTTTGTTCGATAAAGTTAATATTTATATCCAAAAACCTCAGTTTACATTGGCGCCATGTTCAGAAATGCCTCCAAAATATCCGGAGAAATTGTAGAGAGCCACTTCAAATAACATAAATACTCATCATAAACTTTGATGAAAGATACATGTTTTACATAGAATTAAAGATAAACTTGTTCTTAATGCAACCGCTGTGTCAGATTTCAAAAAGCTTTACGGCAAAAGCACAATATTCAATAATCTGAGAACAGCGTTCAGCCACCAAAGCAAGCCATACAGTTACCCGCCAAAATGTGCAGTCAACAAAACTCATAAAAAGCATTATAAATCTTCACTTACCTTTGCTGATCTCCTCGTCAGAATGGACTCCCAGGACTCCCACTTCCACAAGAAATGTTTGTTTTGTTCGGTAATGTCCATCATTTATGTCCAAATAGCTATTTTTGTTAGCGTGTTTGGTAAACAAATCCAACGTCAGGAAGCGCATTCACTAAAAGCAGACGAAATGTCCAAAAGTTCCGTAACAGTCAGTAGAAACATGTCAAACGATGTATTGAATCAATCTTTAGAATGTTTTTAACATAAATCTTGAATAACGTTCCAACCGGAGAATTACATTGACTTCAGATGTGCGATGGAACATAGCTCCCTCTCATGTGAACGCACATGGTCAGAGCATGGCCAGGTCATGGTAGACCTGACTATTTCCTGTCTCCTTCAGCCCCACTTCACAGTAGAGGCATCAGATAAGGTTCTACAGACTGTTGACATCTAGTGGAAGCCGTAGGAAGTGCAAACTCATCCATATCCCACTGTTTGTTCAATAGGGGCTGTGTTGAAAATCTACCAACCTCAGAATTCCCACTTCCTGTTTGGATTTTTTCTCAGGTTTTTGCCTGCAATATGAGTTCTGTTATACTCACAGACATCATTCAAACCGTTTTAGAAACTTCAGAGTGTTTTCTATCCAATACGAATAATATGCATATATTAGCAACTGGGACAGAGGAGTAGGCAGTTTACTATGGGCACCTTTCATCCAAGCTACTCAATACTGCCCCTGCAGCCATTAGCAGTTCAAATGAAAATGTATGCAAATTGAAAGAGTGATTTGGTGCAGTGAACAAGTGACTTTGTTTGTTGTACTCAGTCAATTGAAAATGTACTTAGCTTGATTATAGAAAATATTTGTACTACCAGTTCTAAAAATGTACCACATACTAGTGAAAAATGCACCAAAGAGATAAAATAAATAAATAATGTAACTAATGCTATCTGGCGTGTTAACCTACCTAAGGTTAATCCACTCTATGCCTCATTAACACTGACATCTGAGTACAAATCTCGGGCCAACCTGAAACCACAGAGCAAGGGAATCACAACACGAGTCCTTTGCCCTACAGTGACGTGTCCATTCACACTTTATCTGATGGCGAGTCAAAAAACCCCGGTGTGACGTTCGTCTGTCACCAAAAAGGTCCTGCATGGAGAGAAGAAAGGGGAGTAGATTGTTTGTAAGAAGGATTAGCACAATTTAATTAACTGGCTTGTGTTATGAGTAAAATAAAAAAATATTGATGTTTTATCGTCACATACAGCTACAGATGTAGGATCTTTATTTGAGCCAGTTTTCTACAGCAGGAAAATAATCCTGCAGCAATAGGAAATGTGAATTATTATGTGGATTATAATTAATGAAGAATTTTTTATGGGTTGAAATATTTTTCGTAAGGGAAAATCAATTCTGACATTTCAAAGTGGAAATTACAAACTTCAGAAGCCTTTTCAAACCTCAAATACACTACAACTTGTAAATGTCCTGCATTGCAGGAAAGATCTGCAAAAGGGTGATCAAATTAAAATCCTACATCTGAAGCTCCTCCTAATCCTTAGCCCAGAGGACGCTAATCGCCTGGCCAATGTAGACCAGAGGAGGTAGACCAGTCAGCGCCTTAGTCCAGATAAGTTCCTATAGGATAGGGCCTGTCCAGTGCACTGGACTCTCACCACTGGAAGAAATGAGAACACTGAAAGGGATCAGGGCTCTATAATTGGGGTCAAGGGAAGGAGAGCACATTTCATTTCAATGACTTGAATGGTTTAAAGAACATAACTTTAGTGAGGGAAACAGAAAAATAGGAGTCTTAAACTCAAGGCCTGGGAACCATATCAGGTCCAAAAGCAGATTTTTTGTGGCCCCTAGACTGATTTTTATACTATTTGGAATCAAGCCATGTACACAAACAGGTTTATTTAGTACTATGGCATATTACAGGCCATATTTAAGCAACCACAAACCACATTGTCACGTGTGCTCCATCTCCAGCCTCTAGGTCACCAGGCTACTCGTTATAGCGCACACCTGTCACCATCTTTACGCGCACCTGCGCGTCATCAGACTCATCTGGACACCATCACTTCCCTGATTACCTTCCCTATATATGTCACTTCCTTCCCCAGGCATTATTGTTTCTGTTTCAGTTCCATGTCTGTGCATTGTTCGTGTTTCGTATTATGTTTTCATTTATTTATTCAAACACTCACTCCCTGAACTTGCTTCCCGACTCTCAGCGCACATCGTTAAAGAATAACGCCTCACCTAAGAGAAGCATCAGGGAGTTTTTTTTTGTTTCAGTGGGAATGACGTTGGGTCCGGGAGCCGCTATAGGCTCTCATGCCTCAGCCAGATCGCCAGGCTCCCCTGCTTCCACTGGCTTGTCAGGCTCTCATGCCTCAGCCAAATCGCCAGGCTTCCCTGCCTCAGCCGGCGACAGGTTCCCGTGCATCAGCAGGGGTGACCGGTCCGCTCCTGATCCCCGGGATCGTCCCTTTGGTTGGTGTCCTGCAGCTGGAGCCGAACACGCCGGAGAGGGGGTACCGTCACGTATGCTTCTTTCTCCAGCGCTCTAGGTCTCCATGCTCCTGCGTCTCAGCCGGATTGACAGGTTTCCCGTGTATTGTCACGTGTGCTCCCTCTCCGGCTTCTAGGTCACCAGGCTGCTCATTATGGCGCACACCTGTCACCATCGTTACGCGCACCTGCACGTCATCAGACTCACCTGGACTTCATCACTTCCCTGATTACCTTCCCTATGTATGTCACTCCCTTTGGTTCCTTCCCCAGGTGTCATTGTTTCTGTTCCTGGGTCATGTCTGTGCGTTGTTCTTGTTTTGTATTACGATTTCATTTATTAAAACACTCACTCCCTGAACTTGCTTCCCAACTCTCAGCGCACATCGTTACACACGTAAACCGGCACAACAATCACAATAACTTGTGCAACAACTCCAATCACTAACAGGGAATGTTAATGAGCCCCCGACATCACAGTATATGATACGATTTTGCGCAATGCTGGCGATACTGGAAATGGCCCCTATGCGAACAGTAAATAGAACTATCACATTGGCCACCAAGTAATTTGAGTTTGAGACCCCTGCAGTAAAAACAGGAAGAGGGATTGGCAGCACCTTCAAACATGCCTGCAAAAAGAAGGCCTGACCTTTTAGTTTCTAATTGCCGGACCACTAATTACAGCCCCTGTGTGTCCTCCAATCAATTCACCGGCTGCCCCTTAGAGCAATTAACTTCAAGGGCTATGTTAGATTACTGGAGTCTAAAATGAATATGCCTAGTGCCAAAATAAAAGTGCAATTATCTCCCAGTTATCGTTAACCTGTCTACTTAATAAGAGACCTGGAGGTTTGAGCATCGCCGTGTACTGTTCAATAGGTTTGTTATATAACCTAACCCCCACCCTGGACCCCAAACAGGGTTTATTCACAACAGACAAAGACAGGGATGACCTTGCCATGTAAATACAGTTGAGTGGGTGTCTTTTAGTCTGTCTTCCCTTACAGCTCCAGTTGGTCTATCTAATCTCTGAGTTAGCTGCCAGTGGCTCAAAAGACAAGGACTCTCCAAACACATCGCCCACATCGAAGCCGACGGACAGATGCGTAATAGAGAACCAAAGTGTGTTTTGTCCTTGTTTTCTCATGACTCGGATCTTGGCATGGATTATCACTGTAAGGTTGCTGCTCCATGGTGTAGGAGGATGGACAAAACATAGTTTTGTGGCATCAAAGGAGGACTATGGTGAAGAATAGGCCTATGCAGCAGCTATATTGCCAAAAGATAAACCATCTGTCTCTCAAGTGGACTACAAAGAGAGTGTCCTTCAGCTGATTTAATGAGTGCTAGCCAGCATTGTTTTTTTTCAATCGTTTTTTTTTACACAATCTTTTCTTAGGAAAGTGCATGGATCATTCGTCAACATAAATAATAGTGCCTCCTATTGTTGAAATGAGAAGCTATTCATTGAAACATAGCTTCCTGAATCAGTGTCAGCTTAGAAGTGGAGTTTGGCACTGTTTGTGTATTTCATGCCGTCCCTATAGCATTTTGACAATTGTGTTATTTACATTTTTTATTAAAGAGCAACATCTTCAGAAAACGATTGAAAATGTTCTCCTGTCACCAAGTTCTTCGCATTAGAACTTGCATATGTACTGTATGCATAGGGAACTTCACACCTTGAACATTTTATTTCATTCCACAGGTTGAAGGGTGATGATCAAACCTCGCTCACACATAATTGGCTTAGGTTGTGACAAATATAATTAAATTGTTTCATAATGTGTTGCAATCGCATAGAAACAAGAGACCACATTCATTATGTTCAAGAGCAATATGGGGTATTGAAATCTAAGGAGTGTGAAATGTAGATTAATAGTGAGCCCTGATTTGAATGTTAGATACTATGACAGTATTATCACCTTCTTGTCAGGTAGGAACACATACAGATCCATTACCTACAAACCTCAGACGATGTGACAAAGCCAGACAAACTGTCAAGACAGTAAAGGAACTTGATGTAAACGTTTTGTATTATCTTTAAAAATGTGGATGTTGTGAATGTTCACCCCAACCCTCAGGACAGACCTGACTCTGGCCGGTCTGCTTGAGTCTGATCAAATGTAGCACTGCCAAATCAAGCATGGCCCCCAATGCAGTGGAATTCAATTCTATGTCCCCCCAAAAAAGGGGAAAAAATGACATGTAATATGTAGAGATGACATAGTGTCTTATTTATACATGACTGAGAATCGGGTTCTGACTTTCTGAATACAGCAACCCCTGAGTGCCAGGAATACAGTTCAAGACTTTATGAAAGGCTGGAACCTCTACACCAGGGATCATAAACTAGATTCAGCCATGGGCCGATTTTTTTCTTGAGCGGACGGTCAGGGGGACGGAACATAATTACAAAACATTTTAGACTGCAAATTGACCACAAAAAGGCCAAACAGATATAATATTTGACTAAATATAATCATTTCAAACCTTGATTACATTTATATACGATCATGTGTCTCTCTGTTATGCGTGGGAATACTTGGGAATGTATATATATTTTTTCTCAGAAAACTTGGGAGACCAAATAAAACCACCCGTGGCCAAAATTCGGACTGTGGGCCGCCAGTTGGGGAACCATGATCTACACTACCTACTGTTGTACAAGGTTATTGGGTTTGCCATATAATTAGATAAATAGTTCCCCCTAGTGGCTATCAGATGATCCTAAGCTCGACTTTCTTTTTAACACTGACCAAGCTGTATGTTTATAATATAGTTATTGTTGTATTATTTATAAGTGTCTGGTAATCTCTATAGGCTATTCTATAACCTACTAATATATCATCTTCACCCAAACCGCACCAACCTAAAGAACTAATTATATTATTTGAAGTTCTTTTACATGTGTGAGACAGAGACAGAGACAGAGACCGAGACTGAGACCAAGCTTTCACAGAGCAGCACCATGAATAGGTCATTATATAAATTCACAGATATGTCATATTGGCTCAGACATTAGTATTAATGTTTTATGAGACCATTCATTCATGAGATCTTGAGTCTGGAAGGGTTCTGCACAACAAAACACTTTATAGGCTGTATTTATAGAGACTAGATGGAGTTGTCGAATCGAGAGGCTTATTTTTATAGTTGTGTATAAATATGCCGGAGCTGAGTTTGCCTTAATCCTGTAGGAGTATTGTCTTTCCTCTCCAGTGCAAATGAAAAGCCTGTTTAGGTTTGTCTAGAGAAATTATGAGCCTGTTTGATTTAGTATATGGCAGGTTCCTCCAAAGCCATACTGATGCTTGCTACTGGACCGGATCTCCATTAATCCTGGGGGTCCGGGTATTAATACCACCAAATAATATTGTATAGACTGAAGTTGTTTGGTTCAGAGTTTAGAAATTACCCACAGCAAATTGCTTCATATTGAGTTCACAATTCGGCCCAAAACAACTCTGACATTCAACAAAACAATGCAACAAATTGAGCGATGATTGGGGGATACTTTTTGGGGTGGATACACATTTTTTTTCAGTGACAGCTTGCAGTGTTCAGAATCAATCTTATTTTTACAACCATGCTTTACCCATGTTCTATGTCTTGCACTCAATACACAATTTTTCGAGTTGCATTAATGGATTCCCCATGGAACAATGGCTCTCTATTTGATCCCATACCCCTGATTCTATCACTAATGTGTATCTATATCAGACCTGGGTTCAAACACTATTTGAAATAATTTTAGATACTCTAGCTGGGATTAGTTGAGTCTGCCTAACGCAATGAACCAATAGAATAGCAGCAAAACTGCAAATCCTGCCCACCTGGCACTCCAGGCAGGCTAAAACAAATGCTAAAAGTATTTGAAAGATTTTAAATAATATTTGAACTCAGGTCTGGCCTGTATTCCTCTGTTTGGGAAAGATATGTCTAGGGTGGAGTATTTTTTAGTGCTGGACACAAAGGAGTAGAAGAGGCTAGCAGAGACTAATAACACAGCCTTTACAGATCAATGCCGCAACAACAGCAATCTGGCTGGCTTATAAACCAGAGAGCCCTTTAAGCTTTTCAACTATAAGTTTTTGTGTAAATTATGTCAGTGGCCTGTATTGCTCCGTATGATATTAATTGCACACACACCCACCCTGCCACATTTTGTGACAGTTGTTTTTCTGTGCATTAACTGTTGTGACAGTTTAATTCACATGGAAGGCAACTATTGGTCCCTGCGATCCCGTCCCTGGCGTCGGGTTCTCAATTATGACCACGGACTGACAACACGACACGATTCTTTGTTCCTAATGAGTTCCTCATCCAAAGATAAGGGTGTCTTTGCTAATTAACGCATGCAAAGTTATCAATGGCATTGAGGGCTGCAACCCCATGGGCCATTGGCTGATGGCTACTATACATGAGAGGGTTCTGTTGATCGCTAGATGAGAAAAGGAGACCAAGTGTTGCAACGTTGAAAGGATGTTTGAAAGACGTTGAGCAAGACGTTGACGTCACCAATGACTGTTCATGAGTAGGCTTCGTATGTTGAGGAGAAAAACATAGGTCACAAGGCAACAATTCTAACCATTCATAAAAGTTTTACTTGACTGAAATGACCATATAAACATATAAAAACTCAAGCACAGTTATGGCCATGGCACACACTTGACTGAGGCTGAAGTTAATGTGTTCCTGTACCAATGGCGCATACACTTTTATAGGCCTAACTCAACATTAGTGCCCATGACATTTGCCATCTCAGCAGGCATTCAATATAACATCCAGTTTAATATCCAAGATAAACTAACCCTATCATTTATTCAGCGAGACCTGTGGAGACTATGCATTAGATGTTCCAAAACATTGATGGTCACAGGCTCGCTAGACTATGCTGTACTTGTTCAAGCACGCAATCACTGGGATTTTATGACCCTACTCAATAGAATGGGGCGCCCCTGACACATCATTTCATGGTAGGAAATCCTCTGCATTTTGGCCTCTATTGAAAATTACTTCATATTTTATTAATGGTAGCTCCGAAGATCTAGTATTGAAGTTGAATGACAAATCGGTATAATTACATACATTCAAGTGTGTACCCACTGGGCACAGATGTCAATTTAACGTCTATTCCACGTTGGTCCAACGTAATTTTATTGAAATGACGTGGAAACAACATTGATTCATCCAGTGTGTGCCCAGTGGGAAGAGAGCGATAAACCTTTGAATAATGTGCTTTCAGACACTCAACAGAAAAAGCCAATGGAGAACGTAGAGTACTTCTTTCAAGCTGCACTCTAAAAAGAAAAGGTTCCTGGTGGCACCTTTCGGGGATTCTCAGATGGCAACACCGGCGGAGCGCCTAAAGTTACTTCCAGAAACCTTTTCCATGAGGAACCTTTTAAAAAGGTTCCTCAAAGAACCTTTCAGGGTGTTAAGGTAGGAACCTTTTATGTCCCATTTTGTAAAGCGTCTGTGTGTAGCTGGTCAGATGAGTCAGGCGCAGGACAGCAGATATGAGTAATGAAAGCAATTTTACTCAAATATATCACAATATACGTCGTATAAATACAAGGCCACAAATACGGACCGCAATACAATAAACAATTACTCACAAACAAACATGGGTGAACAGAGGGTTAAATAATGAACAAGTAATTGGGGGATTGAAACCAGGTGTGTAAGACAAAGACAAAACAAATGGAAAATGACAAGTGGATCGGCGATGGCTAGAAGGCCGGTGACATCGACTGCCGAACGCCGCCCGAACAAGGAGAGGGACCGACTTCGGCGGAAGTCGTGACACATTTATTCTATTCTGAATAATAATAATATTAACAATAATAGAAATTACATTGAGTGGCAAACTTGTAAATTCACAAATAAATTTTATTGACTTTAAACGTCACAGAAATCTCACTTGCAGACATCACAGAAATCTCTGTTCTCCCTTATCCCTCTCTACAGCAAAAAGTTTGTCATTCGTACAACATTTGTTGGTAATTTGCCCCCGTCATCAATGCCCAGAACACGTTTCTGAATGAACAACATAGTGCTTTTCACTGATGCTGCATACTAAATATTTTTGAGTGTCATCTATTGCCACTCCCAATCCCATGGAGATGTCCTCCGGCTCTTCAATGAGTAGCTCCTCTCCATCCAGGAAGAGTTGGATGTGGCTCTCATCCGCAAAGGGATTCCCCTCTATTCTTATGGTCGGTGATTGGAACTTTACACACTAAATAAAAAAATGTCAAATGAAGGTTACATATTTCAAACAGTAAGTTGACAACTGAGCACAGTACACCTTACACAGTACTACTAACTTTACATTTATTTATTTTTCTACTGGGAAATATATACCCTGTGTGTGACGTACAGATAGGGGAGGAGCAAAATGGCTGCAGCTATCTCCAGACCTTAAATTGGAGGGTGTGTAATAAAAAGGCTGGATTAGAATGAATAGATTTAGAACGGCTCCATTCTGTTAAAGGTACATTTTACATGCAGTGCAGTAACATAGATTTTTTTTTTTTTAACTTTGTGAGCCTCCTCCGTGTGTGAGAGAAGTGCTGTCTTGTAGAGCTTCAGCAACTCCACGGCCACACCCCTCCTCTCCGTTTCTGCAATGATTTTGCCAGCCATTGTGCCAAATTAGGACAGAATATTTCTGTCCACATTCATACAGAATTTGCTTCTCATCTCTGAGAAAATCTGAATGTCAATTTGTTTATAATGGATCATCAATATATCTTGGATATACTGTCAAATGACAGTACTTGGCTATGTTACATTAGTTGTGCTTTTTTGTCACGATCGTCGTTAGGAGAAAGAGAGGAGGACCAAGATGCAGCGTGGTGAGTATTCATTTTAATCAAATACTTGAACAAAACAAAAACAAAAAACCAACAACAACGAAACAGTCGCGTAACGTGAACACAGAAACACAGTAACAGGAACAATCACCCACAACACAAAACAGGCTACCTAAATATGGTTCCCAATCAGAGACAACGACTAACACCTGCCTCTGATTGAGAACCATATCAGGCCAACACATAGAAATAGACAAACTAGACATACAACATAAAATGCCCACTCAGATCACACCCTGACCAAACAAAACATATAAACATACAAAGCAAACTACGGTCAGGGCGTGACATTTTTACCATTTCTTTCTATCAGACTTTTTGTCTACTTACAATGGCTGACAAACGGAGTGCTGGGTACTGTTTTAATATGTCCTTGGTGCCTTGTTGTTTCATAAAAAGTTTTATTTTTCAGTCCTTTTCATTTGGTCTTGTAGAGAACTTACGTTCGGCCTCTTCTTTTGGCACTTTTCAACATGCAACCTCTGACTGAAGGAATCTTCACAAGTCTCAATCTGAAAATGAAATATAAATATAATCAAATATTGATACATACAGCATCAAACAAGATCAAAGTATAGAAAAAGGCTAAATGTCCCGTATTCACAAAACATCTCAGAGTGCTGATCTAGGACCAGGTCCTCACCGTTACATACAATCTTATTTATGATCTTAAAAACTAATCCGGGATCAGCGGTTCGACTTTGAAACACTGAATATTGGTCATTATTTGTATGCAGTTACCTTGGCTATTTTAGTCGGGTCTTCAGTTTTGGGTGTCATCTGGGTTTATTTCGTTCCCTTGCCTCCCAAGGCTCTGCATTTCCTGCACTTGTGCAACGTGAGCAAGTGGCTGCCTTTCTTATTTGTATTTATTACTTATCATGCCTTGCCATGACTCCTTAAAAAAAATTATATGGAGAGGAGAAATGTCATGACGGATTATTGGGACTGAGGTCAGAGGAGCAGACTAGAGATGGTCTTCTTATGATGCTGGAAATGTGATGGTTTAACAATGTGAGAAGAAAATATTCAAGTCAGCAAATGATGGTCTGGGTAGGCACAATGGTGTAAAAAGGTTATTAGTGTGAATTAATATGAGTAGGAAAACGGAAGAATCTCCTACATTGTATTGCGCGTTGTTTACTGCAATGGACTTTGTCTTGGTGACACATTTTGCTCCGATGGCTTCTTCAAATCTGGCACTTAATACTGCACGGGCAGAGTTTGCATGCAGTGGAATGTCTTGTGTCCACACTGTGTTGCTGTGTTGCCAAGGCAGCTGTTGTTGGTTTGCTCCCAGAATTGTCTGTGCTGATGTCTTTTTGTTATATTTTTTTAAAGTTTCCAACAACTGCTAAGAGCCTTTTGAAATATTGATGTTTCGCTTCAAATCGCATGGTGGACTGGTGGATCAAAGGTCCATAGGCAAATAGCAGGCTAGGGTAGTAGACGAGGTAGTGCATCTTTGGGATTGTCTTCCCTGGAAGCAGCTCCTGGAAGAGAGCTTGAAATTCAGTGTTTTTTTCTGTCATATATGGGATCCAGGATCTTCTTTAAACTGGGGCCAAAATGATGTCGGATATCTCTCAAAGCAGGAGGTAGAGATCCCAAGCACTGCCATTTTGTATTTGACTACCAATCATTCCGGGGAGTAAATGGAAAAGTCCAAATGTTTCTGATGCACTTCCGGATAGATGGCCATTCTTCCTTAGGACTGTCGGATAGTGGCACAGGTTTAGAAGACACATCTCGTTTGCTGTAGACAAGTTCTCAATCGCATAGGCAAGAGTAATTTGCCTCTCTTGAACCAGTTGTTACAGTACTAGTCTAAGCACTGTGGGTATGATGCCCTCATGAAGGTCATGCATGACGTCTGGTGGAAACAGACAGGTAATTGGAGACGGCACATGATTCAGCTGAGAGAAGCAACAGGCTTTTTTGATGCTATACGTCGATGCATTGTCCGGATTGTCTTCCACAGCCTGCAGATGGTACTTGTAGTTTTCTGGGTCACACATGGGGAATTCCTCTTCAGTGATTTGAGAAAATGTCCCCCTTGGTCCATTGGTAGCCAAGCAGAAGTGACAAATGCGACCAGAGAAAAAGTTTTTGCTCAACCCTGCAATTGCATGTGCGAAGAGATTATCTGCTGAGATCGTTGTGATTTTGCCTCAGAAGGTTTTGTTTTCACCATTGCATGATAACTTCACACCCTGTGTTTCCAATTCTTGGATGTCACGTATCAAAGGCTTGAATACTTTTTCGTAAGTGGTGACTTGTTTTTGAACGAGGCAGTGATGAACCAGTGTGGAGAGGTATATATTTTGGAGTTGGGAAGTATCCTTGTGGTCAAGATTTCCTAATCTAAAGTACACTGTGGTCAATTTGTGTTTGCCTTTTTTAGAACTCAGTGGATAGACAACTTCAAATGAATCTATATAGAACTGCAGACGGACAGATTTGATTTGAACAATTCATCTTCAGTAAAGTCTTCTAGAATGTCATCATTACGTGGCTTTTGGTCTTGATTCAAGGTGGCCCAGACCTCTTCATTACTTGCTATTTTTTGCAGTATGCTGACCAATGGGATGTACTGAAATGACCTTGTTTTATAACCTTCTTTGTTGCTCAGGGGTACTTCAATTGGCCTGACCATGCCCAATTCCTTCATACAGTAACGCTCCAGCATCCACTCAGAGCTTATGCATCTAATGTATTCCTCAAATACTGCAGAGTTGTTAAGAAAGTCCCTGAGATCGTTGTCTTCATCCACATTTATTTGCTTATTTTTAAGGTGAAACCTGAGTGCACCACTGTAGCGTGTCATAAATGCATAAAAAATGGTTCTGAGGTCCTCAAAAATTATATTCTCTACCGTACCTGGGATGCAGTGTTCTTCCCTGATTTTGAAAATAAAAATACATTATTTTTGAGACCTTCAATTAGCTGCTCAGTGTTGATCTCTGTGGCTTGAACATGTTCAGGCTCTGGCAGACTCTACATCACTCACGTCATCGTCAGTGGGATCAGTCCCGGTCTCAAATTCATCATGAGGGCAATTTTCATCGAAGTTGGAGCTTAAAAGCTCTCTGTGGTTTCAGTAGATGTGTGACCAATAGGAGCTGAAACATATACGTATTTGTTTTCCCACAACCATTAAGTCCACAGGTAATTAGAAAATGTGGTTTATGCTGGTGATAGAGGCCAATATGTATGAGTCGTCTGGACACATAGAATGTATGTTTGTTGCAAAGTGGACAACTGAATAGAGTTGGCATTCTTCAGACAGATTGTGAACTTTGGAATGATGGGATGGAATCATGGAGATCATTGGTACTCAGCCACTTGCAGACATCAATGGACCAGTCTTCCACACCCACACTCAAATTCAAGTTGACACTAAAGGCAAAAGTGAAATTTATTAGTGTTGAGGATAAAACAAAACCTATAACACTCCTTCCAGACAACCACCTGTCCTCCTGTTTTGTATTCATGGTTGTTCCACAAAGAAGCAGAGCTTGTCAGGAAAGATGAAGATGTTGCTCTTATTTATCTGACGCCATATTTCTTAGCATGGGACATTATGAGATTCTGCAGTCCCACATTTTAGTGCTGACTCAGATAATATGATGCTCCAAATGGGGCATTAAGTTCTTCTTCCAAGTCAACCCAAATTGGCCTATTAGCGTTCTCAATTAAGAGAGCCTATTTGGGCAGTTATAAAGGCTTCTTGTTATAATTACATGTTAGCGAACTTTAATCCTCCCTTCTAAGTCTTTGCCTGTAATCTAGCTAGGTTAGTCCTTGCCATTTTAGTAGTCCAAATAAACGGAGTAATAATTTTGTCTATGGTGTGTGGTGGTTAATTTCTTTACTATCAAATGAGGAGAGAAACTATTCACACAAGTCAGAGTTATACTTAAACTAAATCTTTATTCACTTATTAATAAGGGAGCAGGTCAATACAACACACACATATAAAGTGAATCGACTGAGTGCTGTACGATAATGATGGCTGGTCTACGAATCACCCTCAGATGATTCATTGAGAGCTACGAGACAAAGGTACAAAAGGTCTTTTATAGCCAAGATACACCCCCTTCAGTCTACATGACAAACAACAGATGTATGGAATGGGTCACAAGGTTAAGATTTGTATGAAAGATACTTATAATTCACAGCAGACAGTATCTGCTGTAAAAACTGTTCTCATTGTGTAGAAACCAGGGTCTGGCCCCGAGCCATCTCTCCCTGGTATCTTATAGAATAGAAACATTAACTCATGCTCTGGAATGCGGTCTTGTCAGGCTTATCACCCAAAGACATCGTAAATATCCTGTCAATGTTAAATCTCCCAGAGGCCCACTTTCAGTTCACACAGACACAATAGAGTTATAAGAACACTCTATTCTGTTGCATAAAACAACCATTTGATACAATTACAGTATTATAACATAATCTTGCAATTTTGCTCTTACAGGTGTAGGCAGGTATGGACAGTGGAAACATGCTGATGACATAATTCAGTTTAAGAGCTTTAACCATCTTTATAACATGTGGCCTACCCCACAATGGGATTTGTAGCTTATCTCAGTTCTTAAACTGGAGTTGAATTTTTTCAAATATACAGAATCAAAAAGAAACATTTCCCTTACCCTAAGAAACAACTTCTCTTCTCACATACAAAAAGACACCAGACATTCACCATTCAGTTAGTATTGGAAAAGACAAAGGAATTACACAAAACACACAATCACACTGTATTGATTGATTGATTGTAAATACATTAATTCACTATTCAGTTGGTATTTTAAAAGACAAAGACAACGGACTTACAGAACAAACAATAATCACACTGTAAATACATTCATTTACCATTCAGTTCATATTGAAAAAGACAAAGAAATAACAGAGAACACACTATAACCACACAGCAAATACATCCGAAGACTTTATAGAAGCTTACCTGGTTGTCGATCCATAGTGAGCTTTAAACATTGTCTTGCTTTGAACAGGCCGCCCCAATACACCAACCCGAAAGACATCAATTAGACACAAGCACAACATAAACAACATGAATATTCAATATCAAATGCATCTAACTAATATGATCAGTTTTATGTTTTCTTATTTTTGTCAAGTTTAACATAACCTACATTGGGTTGTGTGTGTGTCTTACCTGTTAGTAGAGGTTGATACATTTCTCTATCAGAGCTCACAGCTCCCAAACTCTCCACCACTTAACTGGACAGGGAGGGGCAGGATGAACCAGGTACTAAAGGGAGGGACTAAAGGGAGGAGCATGGAAGGAGATGGGGAGAGAGTGTATCATGGGTATAAATGAGGACAAAAATGTCTCAATATTTAATCTAACGTTACAGTAACTTTAACTAGCTAACTTACTGTAACGCTAACTGGCTAATGTTAGCTAAAACGTATCAACACTTATACAACAATTACCAACTAACATTACAGGTTATGTAGCTTGACTAGCTGATGAAAAATGAAGAGTACATTACATTATGTATTGTTTATTCGTTATTTGACAGTAGTTTGATAAATTAAATTATTAAGGTTCACTCACCTTTCACGTCGATCCGTTGCAAGTCATCTCTTATCTGTCCCGTCTCTTTCCAGTTGTATTTAGACCATATTTCTCAATTTGAATTATACGCACGAGAGCCCTTTACACACGAGCGCACTGCTGGTTCCAAAACGAACCCCTCTTTTGAAAAGGGTTCTTCAAAGCATCCCTTAAGTCTACAAAGGTTGAAAAACGAATTGATGGCAGATCATACAGTGGCAAGAAAAAGTATGTGAACCTGTCACGTGTGCTCCCTCTCCGGCCTCTAGGTCACCAGGTTGCTCGTTATGGCACACACCTGTCACCAGCGGTACGCGCATAATGACATTCACCTGGACTCCATCACCTCCTTGATTACCTGTCCTTTATATGTCACTCCCTTTGGTTTCTTTCCCAGTCGTCATTGTTCCTGTTTCATGTCGGTGCGCTGTTCGTGGTTTGTTCTTTTATTTATTAAATGTATTCACTCCCTGAACTTGCTTCCTGACTCTCAGCGTACATCGTTACAGTACCCTTCGGAATTACCTGGATTTCTGCATAAATTTGATCTGATCTTCATCTAAGTCACAACAATAGACAAACACAGTGTCCTTAAACTAATAACACACAAATTAACAAATTATTGTATTTTTCTTGTCTATATTGAATACACCATTAAAACATTCACAGTGTAGGTTGGAAAAAGTATGTACCCCTAGGCTAATGACTTCTCCAAAAGCAATTTGGAGTCAGGAGTCTAAGATTAAGAATTGTTGCCTTGCATAAAGCTGAAAATGGTTACAAAAGTATCTCTAAAAGTCAGTCCACGGTAAGACAAATTGTCTATAAATGGACAAATTTCAGCACTGCTGCTACTCTCCCTAGGAGTGGCTGTCCTGTAAAGATGACTGCAAGAGCACAGCTCAGAATGCTCAATGAGGTTAAGAAGAATCCTAGAGTGTCAGCTAAAAACTTACAGAAATCTCAATGCTAACATCTCTGTTGACGAGTCTACAATACGTAAAACACTAAACAAGAATGGTGTTCATGGGAGGACACAATGGTAGAAGCCACTGCTGTCCAAAAAAAACATTGCCCGTCTGAAGTTTGAAAAAGAGCACCTGGATGTTCGACAGCGCTACTGACAAAATATTCTGTGGACAGATGAAACTAAAGTTGTGGTGTTTGGAAGGAACACACAACACTATGTGTGGAGAAAAAAAGGCACAGCACACCAACATCAAAACCTCATCCCAACTGGAAAGTATGATGAAGGGAGAATCATGGTTTCAATTTATGATAAGGCTGTGTGCGAGGATGGCTAAATCGTAATGAAGTCGATGTGGCACTACATCTGATGTTATTTCTACCTTTTGAATGCTCTACATGTATGCGGATGACTCAACACTACAAGTCAGCTACTACAGCGACTGAAACGACTGCAACACTTAACAAAGAGCTGCAGTTAGTTTCAGATTGGGTGGCAAGGAATAAGTTAGTCCTAAATATTTCTAAAACAAACATTTGGGACAAATCATTCACTAAACCCTAAACCTCAATTAAATCTTGTAATAAATAATGTGGAAATTGAGCAAGTTGAGGTGACTAAACTGCTTGGAGTTACCCTGGATTGTAAACTGTCATGGTCAAAACATATTGATACAACAGTAGCTGATGGGGGGAAGTATGTCCATGATAAGGCGCTGCTCTACCTTCTAGACAGCACTGTCAACAAGGCAGGTCCTACAGGCCCTAGTTTTGTTGCACCTGGACTACTGTTCAGTCGTGTGATCAGGTGCAACAAAAAAGGACTTAGGAAAATTGCAATTGGTTCAGAACAGGGCAGCACGGCTGGCACTTGGATGTACTCAGAGCGCTAATCAATAATATGCATGTCAATCTTTCCTGGCTCAGAATGAGGGAGAGATTGACTTCATCACTGCTTGTATTTATGAGAGGTATTGACATGTTGAAGGCACTGAGCTGTCTGTTTGAACTAATTGTGCACAGCTCGGACACGCATGCATACCCCACAAGACATGCCACAAGAGGCAGAACAGACTATGGAAGGCGCACAGTACTAAATAGAGCCATGACTACATGGAACTCTATTCCACATCAAGTAACTAATGCAAGCAGTAAAATTGTATTTTAAAAAACAGATACAAAAACACCTTATGGAACAGTGGGCACTGTGAAGCAACACAAACATAGGCACAGACACATGCATACACACACACACACGATAGCATACGCACTATACACACACATACACATGGATTGTGTACTGTATATATGTGGTAGTGGTGGAGGAGGGGCCTGAGGGCACACTGTCTGTGAATGTATTGTAATATTTTTAAAATTGCATAAACTGCCTTAATTTTGCTGGACCCCAGGAAGAGTAGCCTTGGCAGCAGCTAATGGGGATCCATAATAAATACAAATATATTTGAGGATGTTTTTGTGTATTTCAATCACTGAAATATACCTTTACAATGTGTTTTGTAATGTGCTCGTTGTAGGCCAGGGGTGGGCAATCCTTATTTATTTCGGTTTACATCATATTTAAAGGGACATTACACCTTCAAACCAAAGTTTGTCATAAGTTTTCAGACCTCAAAAGTAGGCTAATGTCAAGATGAATTCATGTCCCATGACATTAGTTGTGTAGATCCTGCTCATATGCCTCAATCCTAAATTAACTGAAAAGATAAACTCAGAATAAAACCAGGAAATCAAACGGTGCTCATCTTTTCCATTAATTTGGGTTGGAGGAATAGCTGAATCTACACAACAGAGATGGCCTGGGATGTGGACATATCTCAACATTATTCTACTTTTGAAATCTGAAAACATCTGACAAACTTGTATTTTATTTATCCTAAAATGGAGATAACATATTGATGTAGAACTGTAGTAGTAGTAGTAGTAGTGGTGGTGGTGGCTGCCTGGTTTCAACAGCTGTGCATCAGCAGACAGCTTAAATGATGGATGTGTCGATAAGTGAACAGCAGCAGCTTGCCTCTGTCCAGTCAAATGGAACTAGCCGGTGGGTTATGACGAGATGAGTGCAAGCCATGATGATTGTAAATCAACGCTCTGCTCACCCCCAATGCGGCCTGCAGACAAACACCCACCAGCCATAGTCTGGTTGTTATAGCACAAACCTCCTCGCTCTCATAAGGGATAGATTTGTGCGTGTGTGTATGAGCAACTGGGCTACAAATAATTGCAGTCCAGAGGTTTTACTTTCATCCTATAATGTCCTAACTGATTTGTGTATCTTAGCAAGCACAGTTTAAGTGTCATTCCCTTTGTCATGGCAATCAGCTTGTTTATTCTCACTTGTACATGAACAATGTGGAATTCAGCTTTAAAACCCAGAACAATCATTGTTTTTAACTAAGAGGTCAGTGGGAGGATGATTCAGCATTAATTGCTGAATAAGTGCTAACGTTTAAGAGTATTGCATGAATTCTGTGTTGATTGTGTAATACTTGAATATTGGTTTGAACAGATTGGTTGATTGCTCAATTGGCTTGTTGACATTTACACTTTTGTTTAGAGTAGCTATATTCCCTATATCTCCCATAACTTGTCATGTGGAACATGGAGACTTTCTCATGGTCTGGGATTTAATTTACTAATCATTTGGTGTTATGTGTATGCCACTTAGTACTAGGTTAAGGACATACAAACTGGCTTATCAGATTTTTTTTACAATGTGACGTGAGGGAGCAAGTAAAATAGAGAAATACAAGTGGACCACCTTGTTAAAAAATACTATATCGACCTAAGGGACCTTAATACTATAGCGAACTTATAGTTTACAGTTTTTCCAAGGTGCAGGACTTTCTTCAACGGTTTCAATTATGCTTAAAATATATTGATCTCTTTTTCCTTAAGTCAGATCACCACAAATGGTAGTTGGCTGAGGAACGCTCAACTGCATTCTCTTATATCGAGGTGGAGTTTTGATAACTAACTGGTTGTGGTATTTGCTAGCGCCAAAATGTAGTTTAAAAAAAATAATCTTATTTTAAAGTTAGGGTAAGGTAGATAGGGTTAGCAGTGTGGTTTGGGTTAGGTAAATAAATCAGATTTTATGACTTTATTGCGGTGCCAGCTACTGTCCACTCTGCAGAGCTTCCTCATGAGTCATCGCAATAAATGCCAACCTGCGTATTGCACTGTCAATTGTCTTTGACAAACACTGCCACCTGCTGGATAGAAAAGTGCATGCAGCTCATTCCCTCTCCACATGGATGAAAAGTAGTCCCGCCTCCTGTGTTTTGGTGCGCCGAGGAATCACGTGACATGCCTATATTCTTGTTTTGCTCATCTCATTTCCTACACGGTCTCCGAAATTCTCAATATCGCCGTAAATATGGTGACACCGGAGAACTTGTCCGGTGAGACAGGTGCTCAAAGGGAGCCCAAATTTGACCGGGATGCGTCCACGACGGCCGTGGACACAGCAATCGTGCTTCTCGGAGCCGGGGTGACAGTGATCACACACCCGCTGCTGTACGTCAAACTGCTAATTCAGGTAGCTAGCTAAACTTGCAAACTCAATTTATCTAACTAAATCCACATAATTCGTTTGCGTTATAAATTATTTAGCTAGCAAGCGCGAAAGCTATCACTTTGAAGTGCCACCTCAATGGGGCGTTTGAGTTTGCTTGACGCCGGTGTTGTGCCGAAAATCCTCTCCCCCTTCTACGACTTGTTTGCTAGTTTAGATTTCTGCTCTTCACTCCGTTGTCAGTTTAGCATACATTTCACTGATCTTAGTAGCAGAAAGCAGTTTTCGGTTTGGCTATTTGTTTCAAATGTATGTGGCGGTTCTAGCTTGTGTGTCGCCCCGCCCATGTGTCCCGTACCTAAATCCTCTACTGATTTGTATTAGTCTATAAATACATCTCTGCCAAAATTCGTAATCTGTCCCATATTTTATTCGACTATTATTTTTGAAAGTGTAAGGATAATAATTCAGCCATAGTTGTTCTGAAATGTTTATTGTTTGCCAACATTTTACTCCCTCTTCTATGTTTAATATAACACACATACATTACTTATTAATTTCGGTTGCCTATCCTGACGTGAAGTTTGTTCTATAGAAAGTATTTGACTCTAATGTGTGCCACAGAAAGTATTGGACTCTAGCCACAAAATTAAGAAAATAAGAAGAGGGGGGGGATTTTCGGCATAACACCGGCTAGCTGGGTGTCATAGGGCATCATCTCTCCTTTGCCTAACCTCAAATAAACCGCAATGCTATCTCACATAAGTAAGTGTGTCTGGGAAAGACAGAAAGCAATATTTTCATATATTATTTACATTAAATGTTAATGTTAATCATCATCCCTTCAAGTTCCTGTCACAATTAGATGTATTTGTTAGTTTGTTTATTGGTATACACAATTCAGCTTTTAGCTGCCATGTATACACAAAATAAAATGAAAAAACGAAAAAGCTATGCTTAAAAACCCTGCCTGCCGACCTGCCCTCTTTTCATAACTGTACTTGTCAAGATGGCCTCCCTTCTTCTAACTGCAAGTGCATGCCAAGGTCCTAACACTACAACTAGCTATATGAACAAACATATAAACGCAACATGCAACAATTTCAAAGATTTTACTGAGTTACAGTTCATATAAGGAAATCAGTCAATTGAAATCAATTCATTAAGCCCTAATCATTGGATTTCACATACCGTAAAAATCTAGTCATTATCTGGTGTGACCACCATTTGCCTCATGCAGCGTGACACATCTCATTCGCATAGAATTGATCAGGCTGTTGCTTGTGAAATGCTGTCCCACTCCTCTTCAATGGCTGTGCGAAGTTGCTGGATAGTGGTGGAAACTGGAACACGCTGTCATAAACATAGATCCAGAGCATCCCAAACATGTCTGGTGAGTGTGCAGGCCATGGAAGAACTGGAACATTTTCAGCTTCCAGGAATTGTGTACAGATTCTTGCAACATGGGGCTGTGCATTCTCATCCTGAAACATGAGGTGATGGCGGCAGATGAATGGCACGACAATGGGCCTCAGGATCTCGTCACGATATCTCTGTGCATTCAAATTGTCATTGATAAAATGCTATTTTGTTTTTTGGTCTGTAGTTTATGCCTGTTCATACCATAACCCCACCGCCACCATGGGACACTCTGTTCACAATGTTGACATGAGCAAACCGCTCACCCACACAAAGCCATACATATGGTCTGTGGTTGTGAAGCCAGTTGGACGTACTGCCAAATTCTCTAAAATGACGCTGATGCGGCTTATGGTAGAGAAATGAACATTAAATTATCTGGCAACAGCTCTTGTAGACATTCCTCCACTCAGCATGCCAATTGTATGCTCCCTCAACTTGAGACATCAGTGGCAATGTGTTGTGTGACAAAACTGCACATTTTAGAGTGCCCTTTTATTGTCCCCAGCACAAGGTGCACCTGGGTAATGATCATGCTGTTTAATCAGCTTCTTGATATGGCATACCTGTCAGGTGGATGGATTATCTTGGCAAAGGAGAAATGCTCACTAACAGTGATGTAAACACATTTCTAGGATCTTTTCATTCAGTATGCCAGCTTGATTGCAGTAAGTTGTATGCTTTAAAAAGAAAATACACCCTTGCCTTTCGTGAACTAACACTCGCACTTTTTTCTTCTTACTAGCACTGACTTTGCTGATGTACTTACTATGACTGAGATACTGTATGTGGTTGTCCCACCAACCTATCTTAAGATGATTTAAAAAAAAAAAAATTATTTCACCTTTATTTAACCAGGTAGGCTAGTTGAGAACAAGTTCTCATTTGCAACTGCGACCTGGCCAAGATAAAGCATAGCAGTGTGAACAGACAACACAGAGTTACACATGGAGTAAACAATAAACAAGTCAATAACATGGTAGAAAAAAGAGAATCTATATACAATGTGTGCAAAAGGCATGAGGTAGGCAATAAATCGAATAATTACAATTTAGCAGATTAACACTGGAGTGATAAATCATCAGATGATCATGTGCAAGAAGAGATACTGGTACTGGTGTGCAAAAGAGCAGAAAAGTAAATAAATAAAAGCAGTATGGGGGGTGAGGTAGGTAAATTGGGTGGGTAGTTTACAGATGGACTATGTACAGCTGCAGCGATCGGTTAGCTGCTCGGATAGCAGATTTTTAAAGTTGTTGAGGGAGATAAAAGTCTCCAACTTCAGAGATTTTTGCAATTCGTTCCAGTCGCAGGCAGCAGAGAACTGGAAGGAAAGGCGTCCAAATGAGGTTTTAGCTTTAGGGATGATCAGTGAGATACACCTGCTGGAGCGCGTGCTGCGGGTGGGTGTAGCCATCGTGACCAGTGAACTGAGATAAGGCGGCACTTTACCTAGCATAGCCTTGTAGATGACCTGGAGCCAGTGGGTCTGACGACGAACATGTAGCGAGGGCCAGCCGACTAGGGCATACAGGTCGCAGTGGTGGGTCGTATAAGGTGCTTTAGTAACAAAACGAATGGCACTGTGATAAACTGCATCCAGTTTGCTGAGTAGAGTGTTGGAAGCTATTTTGTAGATGACATCGCCGAAGTCGAGGATCGGCAGGATAGTCAGTTTTACTAGGGTAAGTTTGGCGGCGTGAGTGAAGGAGGCTTTGTTGCGGAATAGAAAGCCGATTCTTGATTTGATTTTGGATTGGAGATGTTTGATATGAGTCTGGAAGGAGAGTTTGCAGTCTAGCCAGACACCTAGGTACTTATAGATGTCCACATATTCTAGGTCGGAACCGTCCAGGGTGGTGATGCTAGTCGGGCGTGCGGGTGCAGGCAGCGAACGGTTGAAAAGCATGCATTTGGTTTTACTAGCGTTTAAGAGCAGTTGGAGGCCACGGAAGGAGTGTTGTATGGCATTGAAGCTCGTTTGGAGGTTAGATAGCACAGTGTCCAAGGAAGGGCCGGAAGTATATAGAATGGTGTCGTCTGCGTAGAGGTGGATCAGGGAATCGCCCGCAGCAAGAGCAACATCATTGATGTATACAGAGAAAAGAGTCGGCCCGAGAATTGAACCCTGTGGTACCCCCATAGAGACTGCCAGAGGACCGGACAACATGCCCTCCGATTTGACACACTGAACTCTGTCTGCAAAGTAGTTGGTGAACCAGGCAAGGCAGTCATTAGAAAAACCGAGGCTACTGAGTCTGCCGATAAGAATATGGTGATTGACAGAGTCGAAAGCCTTGGCCAGGTCGATGAAGACGGCTGCACAGTAATGTCTTTTATCGATGGCGGTTATGATGTCGTTTAGTACCTTGAGCGTGGCTGAGGTGCACCCGTGACCGGCTCGGAAACCCGATTGCACAGCGGAGAAGGTACGGTGGGATTCGAGATGGTCAGTGATCTGTTTGTTGACTTGGCTTTCGAAGACCTTAGATAGGCAGGGCAGGATGGATATAGGTCTGTAACAGTTTGGGTCCAGGGTGTCTCCCCCTTTGAAGAGGGGGATGACCGCGGCAGCTTTCCAATCCTTGGGGATCTCAGATGATACGAAGGAGAGGTTGAACAGGCTGGTAATAGGGGGTGCGACAATGGCGGCGGACAGTTTCAGAAATAGGGGGTCCAGATTGTCAAGCCCAGCTGATTTGTATGGGTCCAGGTTTTCCAGCTCTTTCAGAACATCTGCTATCTGGATTTGGGTAAAGGAGAAGCTGGGGAGGCTTGGGCGAGTAGCAGCGGGGGGGGCGGGGCTGTTGGCCAAGGTTGGAGTCGCCAGGAAGAAGGCATGGCCAGCCATTGAGAAATGCTTGTTGAAGTCTTCGATTATCACGGATTTATCGGTGGTGACCGTGTTACCTAGCCTCAGTGCAGTGGGCAGCTGGGAGGAGGTGCTCTTGTTCTCCATGGACTTTACAGTATCCCAGAACTTTTTGGAGTTAGAGCTACAGGATGCGAATTTCTGCTTGAAAAAGCTGGCCTTTGCTTTCCTGACTGACTGCGTGTATTGGTTCCTGACTTCCCTGAACAGTTGCATATCGCGGGGGCTCTTCGATGCTATTGCAGTTCGCCACAGGATGTTTTTGTGCTGGTCGAGGGCAGTCAGGTCTGGAGTGAACCAAGGGCTATATCTGTTCTTGGTTCTGCATTTTTTGAACGGAGCATGCTTGTCTAATATGGTGAGGAAGTAACATTTAAAGAATGACCAGGCATCCTCAACTGACGGGATGAGGTCAATATCCTTCCAGGGTACCCGGGCCAGGTCGATTAGAAAGGCCTGCTCGCAGAAGTGTTTTAGGGAGCGTTTGACAGTGATGAGGGGTGGTCGTTTGACCGCGGACCCGTGGCGGATACAGGCAATGAGGCAGTGATCGCTGAGATCTTGATTGAAGACAGCAGAGGTGTATTTGGAGGGCAGGTTGGTCAGGATAATGTCTATTAGGGTGCCCATGTTTACGGATTTAGGGTTGTACCTGGTGGGTTCCTTGATGATTTGTGTGAGATTGAGGGCATCAAGCTTGGATTGTAGGACTGCCGGGGTGTTAAGCATATCCCAGTTTAGGTCACCTAACAGAACAAACTCTGAAGCTAGATGGGGAGCGATCAATTCACAGATGGTGTCCAGGGCACAGCTGGGAGCTGAGGGGGGTCGGTAGCAGGCGGCAACAGTGAGAGACTTATTTCTGGAGAGATTAATTTTTAAAATTAGAGGTTCGAACTGTTTGGGCATAGACCTGGAAAGTATGACAGAACTTTGCAGGCTATCTCTGCAGTAGATTGCAACTCCTCCCCCTTTGGCAGTTCTATCTTGACGGAAAGTGTTATAGTTGGGTATGGAAATCTCAGAATTTTTGGTGGCCTTCCTAAGCCAGGATTCGGACACGGCAAGGACATCAGGATTGGCAGAGTGTGCTAAAGCGGTGAGTAAGGCAAACTTAGGGAGGAGGCTTCTGATGTTGACATGCATGAGGCCAAGGCTTTTTCGATCGCAGAAGTCAACAAATGAGGGTGACTGGGGACATGCAGGGCCTGGGTTTACCTCCACATCACCCGAGGAACAGAGGAGTAGTAGGATGAGGGTGCGGCTAAAGGCTATCAAAACTGGTCGCCTAGAGCGTTGGGGACAAAGAATAAAAGGAGCAGATTTATGGGCGTGGTAGAATAGATTCTGGGCATAATGTGCAGACAGGGGTATGGAGGGGCGCGGGTACAGCGGAGGCAAGCCCAGGCACTGGGTGATGATAAGAGAGGTTGTATCTCTGGACATGCTGGTCTCAATGGGTGAGGTCACCGCATGTGTGGGGGGTGGGACAAAGGGGGTATCAGAGGTACGGAGAGTGGAACTACAGGGTCCATTGCAAACCAAAACAATGACAATGAAAACTAGCCTGAACAACAGTATGCAAGGCATATTGATATTTGAGAGAGACATACAATAAGGCATAAAGTGATTGCAGGTCTTGATTGGGAGAGCTAGCTAAAACAACAGGTAAGATAACAGCAGCAATAACAGGGTGCTAGTCTGACACAGCAACAACAGGTAAAAATGGCGATGACTAGGCAGAGAGGGTCGGATTAACTACACACAGATCCTGAGTTAAAGCACAGAGCCGACAGATAAGACACAAATAAACAGAATGGAGTACCGTGAATTAATGGACAGTCAAGCATGCATCAGCTATGTAGCCAAGTGATCATAGTGTCCAGGGGGCAGCCGTAGATGGAGCAGAGGAGGCCTCCACTAAGCTAGCACGCGGCGTGTAAAGTTAGTAGCCCGGGGGGTGGTCTGCTCAGACGGAGGGGGTCTGCTCAGACGTGGTTGTGTCGACAGAGAATCCAAGCCAGATGGCGATGGCGAAAGAGAGGTTGTGAATTGTAGAATAGTGTTTGCTAACTGGTGCTAGCTTCGTGGCAGTGGCAGTGGCACTAGCTCTTCAGCTAGCCGGCAGATGGGCCTAGCTCGAGGCTAGCTCAAGGCTAACTGGTGCTGGTGAATGCACTAACTGTAAGTGGCTCTGGATAAGAGCGTCTGCTAAAAATGACTCAAATGTAAATGTAGATTGGACATGAGCCCCTCATCCCAACTGTCGGAACCACCATGTTTGGGAGGAAAGTGTTGTACCTCCCTGGATTCTTCTCCTATGGTGAGTGGGTCTTAATGGCTTATCATCCTAATGCATCACCCTGAATGGGGAAGAAGAGGTGACAGGAATGTGATGTCTATCTGTCCACAGCACAGCACATCATAAGGGTGGATGGAAAGAGGGGACTCTTCCGAGGTCTGTCCCCTCGTATTATGTCCAGTGCCATCTCTACCATGGTCCGGAGTAAAGTCAAACAGGTAAGGGGATCCTAGACCCAGAGGAGAGGTAGTTCATACTCAGTAGTAACATATTGCAACTGCTCTCAATCGGTCTTTGAAATGCGCAACTCTGGCCACAAAAGCTTATAATCCGACCAATCATTGGCGCTTGCTAACGTACAGTCAGAGTATCCTTATCAAATGAGAGAGACGGATGTAATTAAATAATACCTTTGTGACAGAATGCTGGAAGTACTTAATTTATGTCGTTATTGAAGGCCTGACATCTTTTTTCTCTACAGGCCATTCCAGCAGAGCAGGTAGAGAATGTATCAAACAGAGATGACTTGAAGACCTCCCTCAGGAAAGTGGTCAAAGAGGTGAGAGGTCAAAGTGCGATACATTCATTTTATGTGCTCTATCAAATGTCAGGTGGGTCTATGTAAAGCCAGTTGAGTTTAGTAAATTGGGAGGAATAGTTTTGTGAATCATTCTTTTGTGAATCATATCATTCTCCCTTTCCTAAACATTCTTTAAGTATTATGATTACGATATCTGTGTGTGTATATTCCTATTTAAATAAACTCATAAATAAAATAACTTGAATGGCCAGCATACAGTGAGGGAAAAAAGTATTTGATCCC
The DNA here is from genome assembly GCF_045679555.1 of Salvelinus alpinus. Classification (NCBI taxonomy): domain Eukaryota; kingdom Metazoa; phylum Chordata; class Actinopteri; order Salmoniformes; family Salmonidae; genus Salvelinus; species Salvelinus alpinus. The sequence continues at coordinate 12,017,234 of NC_092113.1, forward strand.
CTGCTGATTTTGTACGTTTGCCCACTGACAAAGAAATGATCAGTCTATAATTTTAATGGTAGGTTTATTTGAACAGTGAGAGACAGAATAACAACAAAAAAATCCAGAAAAACGCATGTCAAAAACGTTATAAATTGATTTGCATTTTAATGAGGGAAATAAGTATTTGACCCCCTCTCAATCAGAAAGATTTCTGGCTCCCAGGTGTCTTTCATACAGGTAACGAGCTGAGATTAGGAGCACACTCTTAAAGGGAGTGCTCCTAATCTCAGTTTCTTACCTGTATAAAAGACACCTGTCCACAGAAGCAATCAATCAATCAGATTCCAAACTCTCCACCATGGCCAAGACCAAAGAGCTCTCCAAGGATATCAGGGACAAGATTGTAGATCTACACAAGGCTGGAATGGGCTACAAGACCATTGCCAAGCAGCTTGGTGAGAAGGTGACAACAGTTGGTGCGATTATTCGCAAATGGAAGAAACACAAAAGAACTGTCAAACTCCCTTGGCCTAGGGCTCCATGCAAGATCTCACCTCGTGGAGTTGCAATGATCATGAGAATGGTGAGGAATCAGCCCAGAACTACACAGGAGGATCTTGTCAATGATCTCAAGGCAGCTGGGACCATAGTCACCAAGAAAACAATTGGTAACACACTACGCCGTGAAGGACTGAAATCCTGCAGCGCCCGCAAGGTCCCCCTGCTCAAGAAAGAACATATACATGCCCGTCTGAAGTTTGCCAATGAACATCTGAATGATTCAGAGGACAACTGGGTGAACGTGTTGTGGTCAGATGAGACCAAAATGGAGTTCTTTGGCATCAACTCAACTTGCCGTGTTTGGAGGAGGAGGAATGCTGCCTATGACCCCAAGAAACCATCCCCACCGTCAAACATGGCGGTGGAAACATTATGCTTTGGGGGTGTTTTTCTGCTAAGGGGACAGGACAACTTCACCGCATCAAAGGGACGATGGACGGGGCCATCTACCGTCAAATCTTGGGTGAAAACCTCCTTCCCTCAGCCAGGGTATTGAAAATGGGTCGTGGATGGGTATTCCAGCATGACAATGACCCAAAACACACGGCCAAGGCAACAAAGGAGTGGCTCAAGACAAAGCACATTAAGGTCCTGGAGTGGCCTAGCCAGTCTCCAGACCTTAATCCCATAGAAAATCTGTGGAGGGAGCTGAAGGTTCGAGTTGCCAAACGTCAGTCTCGAAACCTTAATGACTTGAAGAAGATCTGCAAAGAGGAGTGGGACAAAATCTCTCCTGAGATGTGTGCAAACCTGGTGGCCAACTACAAGAAACATCTGACCTCTGTGATTGCCAACAAGGGTTTTGCCACCAAGTACTAAGTCATGTTTTGCAGAGGGGTCAAATACTTATTTCCCTCATTAAAATGCAAATCAATTTATAAAATTTTTGACATGCGTTTTTCTGGATTTTTTTGTTGATATTCTGTCTCTCACTGTTCAAATAAACCTACCATTAAAATTACAGACTGATAATTTCTTTGTCAGTGGGCAAACGTACAAAATCAGCAGGGGATCAAATACTTTTTTCCCTCACTGTACCTGTAACAAGTAATTAACAAATCCACTCTTATGTTATAGTTGATAAAGTATAACATTATGTTGAGAAATTCTTAATTTGCTGGTCTTATCTTCATCTTTGTGTTTGCACTAGCTTCCAGTATAGCCTACATTGGTGATTTCTGAACAGATTAGATGTAGCAGTTTTGCATAACTATGCCCACTGCACTGTTTGATTTTCTCTCAAGACCTCACATGAGATGGTCATCCAGTGCCTGTCCAGGATAGCCACTCATCCCTTCCATGGTAAGTCCTAAGGCTATTGCTGTTTGCTGTCTGTTTATTTTCTCTGTTGGCAAGGAGTTCATAGCTTTGTATTTTAATGGACACTGCAGATTGGCCTTATTTATTTGTTAGCTCTAAGGTTTCGTTTCCTTGTGATGTTCTGCAGATCCAGTCACTAGTGAAAGCCTACACACCCCTTGCAAAGTCTTCACATTTTGCTGCCTTAAAATTGGATCTAAAAAGGAGTATATTCGTTTTTTTCCTCCTACCGATCTACACAACCTACTCCACATTTTCAAAGTGAAAGAACTTTTGAAATTGATAATAATAATTAAAAATATATATATATATATATTTGTCTTGATTGTGTCTGTCTTCAAGCCCAGAGTTAATACTTGGTGGAAGCACCTTTGGCAGCCATTACAGCTGTGAATAAGATTTTTCCAACTTTGCACAGCTCAAGCTCAGTAAATTTGGTTGGGAATCATTGATGGACAACAATATTAAAATATTGTCTCTGATTTTCAAGCAAATTTAAGTAATGATTGAGACTGGACCACTCAATACCTCTTGGAGAGCCTTTCTGGTGTGTCTTTGGCGTTAACATTTGTGTAACTGTCTAGCTGAAAAATGAAACTATTGTAGGTTAGGTTTTCAGAAGACAGGGGTGTTTTCTTCTAATCTTTTACCTGGGCTTTGTCCATTTTATATTTATTTTGATCCTGGCAAACTTCCAAGTCCCTGCAGGTGACAAGAATACCCATAACTTGATGCTGCCATCACAATATTTTAAAATACAAAGGATCAACAACATTGCATTCACGCCACATTACTGGCCTGTATGACAAAGTGAAAAGATGAAAGCCTGTGTTAAAGAAATCCACTCCAAATCATTCATTCTGTTTTTTTTATTGTATATATTTTTTATTTAACCTTTACTCAACAAGACCGTTAAAGCCAGACTCAGTAAGTCTCAATTACATCATTTGTGATTATGAAATATCAAACTTTAGGGGAGACAAAACAAACCCAGGCAAGACGTCATAACGTGCTCTATCTGAGAGTTTTCAAGCGGCCGCTGGGCCAGCCACCCTTTAATCGGTCAGTATCAGACAACTGGTGTTCTCGTTTGCTTGTAGCCTACAAAAGTTATATTTTGCAGCGGGACAATTACACAAATGATAATGCCAAAGACACACCAGAATGGCTTTCCAATAGGTGTTGAGTGTTCCTGAATGGGCCAGTCCCCCCCCCAAAATACAAATTTACTGAACTTGAGCAATTTTTATAAAAACAATGGATATACTGTACACTACCGGTCAAAATCAAATGTTTTTTTTGTTTAATTTTAAGGCAGCAAAATGGGAAGACTGTGTAAGGGGTGTGTAGACTTTCACTAGGCACTGTAACAATGTTTGCTCCCCTGATGTTCAGTTGTCCTGTTTTTAGTGATCTCAGTGCGCTGCATGGCCCAGTTTGTGGGGAGAGAGATCAAGTACAGGTAAGGTGTGACACATGCAGCATACCTCAGATATTGTATGCAAATTTACAAAAGGAGTAGTTGACTCATACAGCGAGGAGGTGAGGGCTCTGGGAGTGTGGTGCCTGGAAAACAACCTCTCACTCAGTCAACAAAACAAAGGAGATGATCGTGGACTTCAGGAAACAGCAGAGGGTGCACTCCCCCGATCTACATTGGCGGGACCGCGGTGGACAAGGTGGAAAGCTTCAAGTTCCTTGGGGTACACATCACTGACAAACTGAAATGGACCACCCACACAGACAGTGTGGTGAAGAAGGCACAACAGAGCCTCTTCAACCTCAGGAGGCTAAAGAAATTTGGCTTGTCACCTAAAACCCTCACAAACTTTTACAGATGCAGGCTCTCCAGAGGGTGGTGCGGTCTGCCCAACACATTACCGGGGGCAAACTACCCGCCCTCCAGGACACCTACAGCACCCGATGTCACAGGAAGGCCAAACAGATCAAGGACATCAACCATCCGAGCCACTGCCTCTATCATCCAGAAGGCGAGGTGCATCAAAGCTGGGATCGAGAGACTTAAAAACAGCTTCTATCTCAAGGCCATCAGACTGTTAAACAGCCATCACTAGCACATTAGAGGCCGCTGCCTATAGGCATAGACTGGAAATCACTGGCCATTTTAAGGAATGGAACACTAGTCACTTTAATAATGTTTACATATCTGGCATTACTCATATCATATGTATATACTGTATTCTATACTATTCTACTGTATCTTAGTCCGTTCCTCTCTGACATCGCTCGTCCATATGTATATAGTCTTCATTCATTCCTACTTAGATTTGTGTGTATTGCGTATATGTAGTGTAATTTATATTACTGCACTGTCGGAGCTAGAAGTACAAGAATTTCCCTACACCCGCAATAACATCTGCTAATCACGTGTATGTGACAAATAAAATTTGAATTTGACTTATCTGAATTCATCAAACATTTGGGAAGAATGTCATTACTGCAACTTAATGATTCCACTGACAGTGACATGGTGCAATACAGAATGTTTACTTATTATGCAAAAATGCTATATTAGAGGTCTACATAGGTTGAAGTAGTAGAATTGATAGCTTAGTTGCATTAGAGGCACTCAGAGGTTTTAAACGCGTTGTAAATTATTAACACTTGGCTGAAACTTTTCATCTTTATTTCCTCTGGGAAGGGGGTTGTTCAGCTGCATAGCCAACATCTTCAAGGAGGAGGGTGTTGGGGGATTCTTTGCGTAAGTCATGCTTTTTCATACCACTTTGTAAAGTAATTTCATTTCTTAGCAGTCAGACAAGTGGGAGAAGTGAGACACATTTACTCTTTGGAATTAACCATCATTCTCACTGACTACATGACCGCAATGTTTGTGTGGGTGTTCTAGTTTGTGTAGCACTATAGGTTAAAGGACATCATTATCCTTTATGTATACTACCTCAGCGAACCAAATTCAAATCATGGTATGACTCAATATTACTGGTTCAAAACCTTTGAAATTGTTTTGGCCTGTACTATATTTACGGCCTTGTCTATTATTGGTGTGTTTGCAGGGGGGTTGTGCCCCATGTCCTGGGTGAGGTCATCTTCCTGTGGTGTTGTAACCTCCTGGCCCATTTCATCAACACCTACGCAGTGGACAACAATGTAAGCACAGTACAGACACCTCTAAGCACTGGTCTAAGATCAGCTGTCACTAAAATAACCTGTTGTAAACCCCAGTGAGAAATTGTTGAAATTGTAGATACTTTACGAGGCCATAAGGGTAGGAAGAAGACAATAACCTACTTGACTTGTTACCCACTCTTGAATAACATAAAGAGAATTTTAAAAACATATTCTACTTCATCCTTTGTCCAGTAACGGACATGAGTTTTCATCAGATGCAATCAGGGGTTGGAACCAAATGTATTTTATAGGCTTTTTATTCTGAACAGAAACACTTTTTTTTTTGTTCCGTTCCACTGTTCCGACCAGCAAAATACCGTTCTGAACCGGTTCGAACCAAAGAAAAGTACTGGTTTATATCATTCCTTCCTGTAGCTTTTTAACCTGTGAAGTCAACAGTTTTTAGCTCATTTAATTACTTTACCAATCAGTGTGGATAGAGCAGGCAAACTAGTTGTTTACATGCGTGATGGACAGACAAGTGTAGCCTATGGCGCAAGATGCGACTGAAATTTTGCAGGTGGTGAGAGAGGGTTGATGAGGGGTCTTGACCTGCTGGACATGTTGTTATGGCATGCATTATCTGAATTAGGTCCACAGAATTATACCTAGGAGGAGCGGCTTCAATTAAGTAACTTAAGTAGCAAGCTAGCTAAAAAGCTTGTGTGTATGCACAGTGGCACCAGAATTAAAAACGCGTCCTACCTTTTTTGTAGTTAATAAATCCAACGTGAAACGTTCATCCATTAATCTCAAACTAATAAAAAATCTCTCCCTATCTTCTGAATCACACTCGTAACGTCAGTATAGTAGCCTATGCTTCGGATGGGGGAGGGACAGGTAGACTAAACACGCACACACACACAGGCAAATATTTTCAGCTGGCACTGGAATAGTGACAGAGTAAGGGCTTTGCATAGGCGCTTTGTGTTTTTTTGTGGGACAAAAAAAATGTCTGAAACGTAAATTAACGTTATTAACTTGTTCTCATGGTTTTAAAATAAAGTTTCTGTTCCGGACCAGTATGGATCACTTTTGTTCCGTTTCTATTCCTTTAAAAAGTATGTTGTTTTCGGGTTCTGTTCCTGAATCAGTTCCATCCCCTGTCTGGATGCAATGTATTCTTTCTACTTTTTAATGATATCAAATGGATAGGAATAGTAAAATATCATCATCATGCTATTCTGTTTAAAGTGAATGTGCACAGAGGGTGATGGTCCAGGGTTCAAGGCCTTCCTTGAATCTGTCTGTGGCAGGGTCTGGTAATCCAGTGACAATGGGGTACAGGGTAGGGGTTGATACCTTGCAGCTGAACATTGGGCTGGAGGGTCTGATCAATCCAGCAATGACTGGGTAGCCAGTTGACATCTGGCCCGCTCAACACTGGTTCAAGATCTCAGATGCCCCAGAGTCAGGGATGATAAAAGAGATCATGACATCATGTGTTGGAATACAGTATGTTCATGACGGCGCACAGTAGAAAACCAACATGATGAAGATAAAGAGGAACATTTTCTGTCCACAAAATATCCCTTGCATCATGCAAAAGGTGACGACAAGAGTATGGAATACTGGATCTAGTGATTGCATCGCATGCAATACATTTTCACTGAGTTTAAATCCTCTTAAATAATCACAGCTTGCTCGTGGACACCGTAAAATAAACAACAAGATACATTCTCACTAGAAATGTGAATAATACAGTATTTTTTTGCATATTTCCAAGCTGTTTTGTGCGCAGAAAATGCCTAACACCATTATTTTATAAATGCTTCCCTCTCACACCTTTTTGCAGTTCAGCCAAGCCCCAGCAGTGAGAAGCTACACTAAGTTTGTGATGGGGGTAAGTTCAGCTGCACAACCTCTGCATGTCATTGTACTATATTTTTATGAATGAACTGTGGCGGTGGGGCTATTTTGAGTATCTGTTTCCCTTGTTTATCTCAGTTCTAAAAGCCTCCTTGTTTTACAATGCTAATCAGATGGTGTTGCACCTATGACAGTTGTGTTCACCTTGTTGTCCCATGTTTGATCTCCCTACCTCTGTCTCCAGATTGCAGTGAGTGTGTTGACATACCCATTTATGCTGGTGGCTGACCTGATGGCAGTCAACAACTGTGGGTAAGTGATTAGTAAGGCTGGGAATCACACCTCAGTTTTTCTGTCTGTTTAAAAAAGTTGAAACGTTTTTAACTCAAGATGACCAGAGCACTCACAATACAGTGCAAAAACGTGCACGCTTCTCGTTGAAAAAATAGAGCTTTGATTGTCTGCTTAAAATATTCTGTTGGTAGGTATGATGAAGATCAAAATGCTGCTGCTCTTGTTGAAAAGATTGTGCTGAAATGTTGATTTGGGGTGTTTTCATGGTCATCAAGATTAGTTGTGATGAAGCACAGTTGAGATCGAAATGATGCTCCTGTTGGGAAGTGCTTGCGATCTCATCGAAAAGAGAACTTTGTCTGGCTCAGTAAAGCCTCTTCTTCCTTTTGTTTAGTTTACTTATGTGAATTCTCAATTTACTGTATGTTTGCCAGTCTACTGTGTTGTCAGACTTCTTTGCTATTCCCTTTGCCTTATGCCGCTCAGCAATTCATCATCTATCAATGGGGATTTGGCAGTTCTAACAGTCTGTTTCGTGATGGGCGCAGTTTCATACATGATACAGACCAACAAATATTTTCTCACATCTTCAACATACAAGAGGTTTTGCAATGACTTCTATGATTGCTTATACACAATTTTAGGCTGTCTTTGGAACTTTGTTTTTTCTAGATATGACTGTTATACTATGATCACTACATCGAATGGGTGTAGATACTGTTTTAGAACAGATTTCAGAAGCATTAGTAAAGATGTAATCAATACACGTGGATGATTTTGTTCCTGTTTTGTTTGTAAATACCTTGATAGGTTGACAACCTGAACCAGATTGCAGGCGTCGGTTACAGTTTAAAGCTTATTTTTGAGTGGGAAGCTTGATGACAACGAGTCAATATTTAGGTTACCCAGAAAATATACCTCTCTGTTGATATCACATAGTGCTTTCGGAAAGTATTCAGACCCCTTGACTTTTTCCACATTTTGATACATTACAGCCTTATTCTAAAATAGATTAAATAGTTTTTTCCCATCAATCTACACTCAATACCTCATAATGACAAAGCAAAAACAGGTTTTTAGAAAACGTATTCAGACCCTTTACTCAGTACTTTATTGAAGAACCTTTGGTAGCGATTACAGCCTCGAGTCTTCTTGAGTATGATGCTGCAAGCTTGGCACACCTGTATTTGGGGAGTTTCTTCCATTCTTCTCTGCAAATCCTCTCAAGCTCTGTCCGAAGCGCTTCTGCACAGCTATTTTCAGGTCTCTCCAGAGATGTTCATGTCTGCGTTCTAGCTGGGCCACTCAAGGACATTCATAGACTTGCCCCGAAGCCACTCCGGCATTGTCTTGGCTGTGTGCTTAGGGTCGTTGTCCTGAGCGCTCTGGAGTAGGTTTACATCTAGGTATGGTACTTTGAATAGTATAGTCAGGAAAGGACTAAGGTACTTCAACGAGCGTATAAGTATAAAACGAACTAAGGTTTCCAATTGGTAACAGTGGTAGTTTTAAACAAGACAAATAGTCTATGAGTTCAGAACTCCAGGTTGTGACCCTGTTCTCTCCTTTTAGCACAGTATATATACCCTTTCTCAGTAGTTAGACCTTGAGTACTCAGCTCTTTGTGGTCACTACTTAGACAACTCTAACTCCCTCATCAGAGTCATCCACACTTCCTCTTCGTTAGATTGTTGTGTTTCTAACAGAGGCGTCACTAACGGAAGCAGTTTCACCAAAGCCATTTTTGGTGCTATTGCGTCAACCCCCAAGCCATAAGACTGCTGAACAATTAATAAAATCACCACCGGACAATTTACATCGACCCCCCACCCCCCCCTCCCTCTCTTTTGCTGCTACTCGCTGTTTATTATCTATGCGTAGTCACTTCACCCCTACCTACATGTACAAATTACCTCAACTAACCTATATCCCCGCACACTGACTCAGTACCGGTGCCCCCTGTATATAGCCTCATTATTGTTATTGTGTTACTTTTTATTTTAGTCTACTTGGTAAATATTAACCAACAGTGCACTTCAAGAAGAGTTCAGGGCTTGTAAGTAAACATTTCACAGTAAAGTCTACACTTGTATCCGGCGCATGTGACAAATGAAGTTTGATTTGATTTTAAGTTTAGTCACAATTTCTGAGCAGCCTGAATTGTTTGCCACCTTTTTTGCATAATTTATTTTAACCATACGATTTTTCAATTCCTCATCGATCCAATGGGCTCTAACAGTTCTCACAGTTAGTTTCTTAATTAACAGGTGCACGCTTGTCAAAAATTGGCAAGAATAATTTTACAAATACTCTCAGGTGCTGCATCTGGATTCTCCTCCTTATACACATCAGACCAACATAAATGTTTTACACCTTCAACAAAAGAGTCCTGAGAAAACATTTTGTATGATCTCTTAAAAACTTTAGGCCCTGCCTTTGTTACTTTGGCTCTCCTTGTTATTGCTACACTGTTATGGTCAATACAGCCAATGAGGACTGATATTGCTTTGTAGCAAAGCTCTGCAGCATTAGTGAAAATATGGATATCACAGAACCAACACTATTGGTATACACTGTAGTTGGTTGAGTGATAACCTGTCATGTTACAGGCATTAGTCACAGTAAAAAGTTTCCTCTTGAGAGGTCACCAAGAAAATACATTTCTCTGTTAGCATCAGAGACTGTATCTAACATCACACACACATTCACCAGATTTTGACAGTTTGCACTTGGTGGCCTATAGCAGCACCCTAAAAGAAGACGCTTCAGATGAGGCAGGTGAACCTGCAGCCACAGCCCTTCTACTTCATTTGTCATGAGATCCTCTGAGCTTAACAGGAATGTCTCTGAATATATACAGCAACCCATCCCCCGTTGACATTCCTGTCTTTTCTATAGATGTTATATCCTTGTATTCCTACTGCTGTTTCATTAAAGGTGCTGTCTAAATGAGTCTCAGAAATGGCTGATATATTCATATCTGAAATGAGCAAATTTCTAATCATGAACTTTGTTTCTGAAGCTACATATATTTATATGAGAAAATGTGAAACCTTTCCTGGGTAGCTTATCTAAAACTGAACCCGTAATAATATTATAGGTTGTGTTTCTAATTCTATTTCTGATAATAACAGATGGAATTAATGGATTTTTGGCAGATTCTTCAGCAGATGCCTTATCTGGTTTAGCTCGGCTGCAGCAGGGTTCTCTATTCTTCGTGCCACTTCAGCATAGCTGTCTTGCTGGAAAGTTATTCAAAATCGTGCAGGGGGGTACTGTCCTGTCGGCATGGGGTGGTAGTGGCGGGGGTGTATGAGGTGCTCTCCTGTCGGCATGAGGGGTAGTGGTGTGAGGGGCTGCTGTCATGTCAGCATGAGGGGTAGTGGGGTGGGGTATTGAGTGGGGGCCAATGGAGTGGGGGGTTTCTGGCCTCTCTGGCCGAGTTGGTGTCTGGGTTTTATCATATAGTTCATTGGTTGGGGTTGGTAAAACTCAACCATTGCTCGAGTGGATATATTTAGCTGAACATTTTTAAATGCAGGCAATAAGAATAATAAATTGATTAGTTATCACTGTTCAATTCCCAACTGTCTGTGTACAACATCTGTCACAAAGTGTCCTAGTATTATTTGCTGGAGGACAAGATTACTGTACATCATACATCATTTGTTATTACATAGGTAATTATTCAATTCAGTTTGTAAGGGTTCCAAGCATACCCGAGTCAGTGATCTCTCACTGAAGCAAGCCCATCTTCTTTAAGTCAAGAGCACAACAACAGTAGAAAGTACCACTGATTATGCCCTTGTTACGGTCCGTTTCCTGTACTTAACTGTACTATAGCTGGTGCCAGTTGAAAATAGTAATAATGTTGTATCTGTCTCAACTTTCATATGAAGTCAATACATAGACTTGATGGGATATGGTTTCTATTGATTTGTTTGACGTCCATTAGATCAATCCTTTAGCTTGTGGGTTCAGCTTTTAATGGATCTCTGCCTTGTGTGTTCACAGCTTAGTGGCTGGTGTTCCCCCTAACTCTCCCATCTTCAAGTCCTGGGTGCGCTGTTGGGCTCACCTGAGCCATGAGGTACAGTCCACTTATGTGGAGCAAATGGAACCCACTCATACTGGTTGTATTTGTGTGTGAGTATATTTTTGTTTTCTCTGGTAGCGCATGTCTGAAACCTGTCTTTTTGTGCCTCACCGATCAGGGCCATCTCTTCCGAGGATCCAGCTTCTTCTTCCGCCGCGTACCTGTGAAAGCAATGGCCTTGACTGAGGAGTGATGTCATCAACCACCGCACAACCTGTGCCACTGTTCTCCCTCCTAACTGGTACCTCAGTGAGACCAACGTGCAGCCCACCAAGTCAAACCTTCCCCTCACCTTAAACACCCTGGTGGGTACAGCAGGAGCAGCAAGATATCAATGGGCTTGGTGATCTACTGATCTTTTTTTGCTGAATCAAAGTTACTTAGAAAAGACGTTGTTTTGTTAATTTTGTTTTTAATCTTAAGTATTAGTGTAGCCACTCAAAAGTAAGAGGTTGGAGAATTAATGTGAGCAAATCAAAATGCTATCCAATAGATGTCCTCTTGGTTGAATGCTGAGAGTATAATCTCCTTTTACTATCCCAGCCTAAAGTTACAAATGTTTTATTTCTTTATTCAAATCTATCTTCATTTTGCAATTTATTTATTTTTATATACAGTTTAATTAAGTTCTATATAGGCTTTGGAATTGGATAGTTGATAACGTCATCTATTGAAATATGCCAAATGTTTATTTTTCAAATGATCTTCCCAGTAGCATGATAAGTGTGGTTGCATTCAAAGGGGATCCTTTGCCTCGCCAATTCTTACAAATTGCAGCTCCAGTGTTCGCCTGCCATGAGAGGAGTAAGAAACGGGAGGAATTCAGAGGGCAACCAGTGGTTTTCAGTGATGTCTAAAAACTTAGCCTGCCATCCAAAAAAGGTTTTCTCTGTGGCCATATTGACAACTGTCCTTGATGTATAATATATCAAAAAGTGATATATCTAACTAGTGCAAAATAATGGGTATGTTTGTGTTACCAATGACAAAGAAATGCTCAATTATGTGATGACAATGGCTGAGCATTTTATGCATATTATGATACATTTTGCATTCAGGCTAAGGGTGTGTGCCTGATCTTTGAACCGACCATTTCTTTGAGTTCCTTTTTGACTGCAGTTGAAGACGCCAATTAACCTGATAGTTTACAGTTAACCACTTGTAGTAGCATATAAATAAAAGGAATCACCTTACCTCCTCGTTAACATTATCATATTGTGTCTCCCCCTGCCCCCGTGATCAGTGTTAACCACAAAATGATCTTGACCGGGTTTGGTATGGGCTGTTTTTGTGTCCTTATTCCAGATTTTTTTTGCAATGGATTGCTCTAATCATGTCTACTTTAAATAATGTGTGGGAAAAAGCTTGCAGAAGAGACATGCTTTGCCAAGTGTGTGAGTGGGTTTATTATGTGTGCATCTTTATACCATGTAATTGAGAATATGGTGTCCAATGCTGTAATCTTTCTGTATGTTTTTTTTTCTCAAAATGTCATGAGTATTCACTCTCGTGTGTGTGTGTGTGTGTGTGTGTGTGTGTTCCAGTCAAACATTCCCTGTAAACTGTGATCCCCGAAAGAGGGAGAAGCAATGGCGAGGCAGTTGCTTTGCAACCTTGCATTTCCGATGTCTTATTTTCCTGAAATAATATGAAACCTGGCATTCTTGTCTATTCCACAGTATCTGTGTTTGTTTTTAACCTATCCTTTGATCTGGTTTTATATTTAAAAAATGAAATGACATGGATGATGTGATGGTCTACAAGTAGTCATTTCTCTGGGATCAACTGGGCAGACACACACACACACACACGTTATTTTTGTGCCAGGCAGCAGCTTGAATGAGAGGGTCAGAGTGGTCATTTCCTGTAAATGTATTAGTTGGGACACACACATACTTTTTGTTCCCTGTATAGTTAATCATTCATCAGCTTTTCATTAAACCCATTTGTAATATAAAATCTATCTGACCAGTTAAAATCCATTGTGCATGCCAGGAGATGTTTTACATGTCCAGTCTGCACAAAGCAGTCTTTCTTTTACCCAGTGGGTCACAGAGGTGACCTGTCTTGCCATGAATGATGTTCAAAACCCCAAAAGAACTGGTTGTCCCTGTTGATGAAATAACATAAATTGAACAAGGCACTCACCTTGCAACAAATCTAAAAAGGTTGTGTGTTTCTGATCCTAGCACAGAAAAAAAGTTAAATGAGCATGTTGAACTTACAATTTATAGCCAGACCAACAGAGCTCTTGCAAGGATTTAATAGAAGATGGATTGAAGACCCCCTGCCAGACTGTTGACCTAATGATGACACTAGGGCGAAATCTCTGGGCAGCTCTATCTCTAGGATTTTGTATATTTTACATGAGTAACAACTATAATATAGTTGATACATGCTATATATCATTTAACAATGTGTTTATACAAGCAGTTATCCAAAATTCGTATATGTACAAATTTGAAAGGGTAGAGGGACTATACTTTATTGTTACACTGAGGTTATTAATAATTGTTTATAACTTGTGTTTATTCCTGGATTAGGAAAAAATATATAAACTCAAATACATTGATATGAACCTATGGCAATATAGATACAAATGTATTGACAAACACGTTCAATGCCGCATTCAGGTTCTTGCGCAGCTGAGGCTAGAAGACTTCCCCTTATGACAGGCGCAGTATTCTGGCCATCATTGGTTCAGTTTGTACAGTACAAGGAAAGAACCTAAATGGAGCATATTTGAGTCATTACTTGAAACCTCATGAGGTGGCACCATGGCACATTTGAAATACTGAACCGAAGACCGGAGCACCGAGGGCATGAAACTGGCGTAAGTTTTTATATTTTAGATACAGTAGTCTATGCAACATGTAGCAACTTGTCGCGGTAGTCCAAGTGACTATGCAATATTTGTATTTTCTCAGTAAGCAACGAAGCTAATGTATCAATGATTTGACTAACGAATGTCTGGACGAAGAGACGAAAGCAGAAAGATAGCTGACTGACCGTTTTTAAACTAGTTATCTGAATTAGGGCTTTCCTTCAGGACAATTATGTGCCTATCGACTAATGTAGACATATTTATGAATGATGACCAGGGACAATGCGACTGTTTTACAATACTTCAATGTAAAAGTCACATGGTGTTCTCACAATAAAGGTTCCACATCACGTTCTAGAACTCCGGCGATACTGTAGATTGTAACACACATAGATATCCTATTTAATTACTAGAGCGGTCTTGTCATAAACCCTAAACGTTCCAGAATGGTCCAAAAATGGCAGCCATTGTGGTCAGGGAGAAATCCAACCCAGTCTAGTTGCAATGAATGGCAGTAGAGTCATAGGTGATTCATTTCCTGATTTTACTTATGCAGGAAAATAAAAGGCAGACATCAGAAATTGTGTAATATTATTGTCAACGTAAAATATTGTCATATAAATCTATTTTTTTGGTACACATTTTCTGTATAAATAGCCTCTAAAATATATGTAAACTGACCATACATTTCGGTGGATTCCAGCCAGTGTATGGCTATGGATTGACTGCATTGCTTGAATGGAATGTTGGAATATTGGCAGTTATTTTGCAAATTTATGGAATCATTCCTCTAAAACTGTCAGGCTACCTAGCTAACAAACATACAGTGCAGATAATCTTCTTTACACTATCTTATCACAGCAATGGCTGACCATGGTTGACCAACTCCCTTACCAAAATGGCTGACTTTTTATACCACCATAAGAAGGTTTATTTTCATTCTAGTATTCTAATTCGTAATTCTATGGTAACACATTTGATATGACATATATATTTATGGTAATTATTAAACAAATAATTATTTTATGAGAGTCTAGGCTATTTAACTTTCAATTATATTTTAGACAGCTAGACTCCTTTGATGATTCAGAGGACAGTAATGTAGACTTGTCTAGCAGAACAGGAATGTACAAGTTGGTTCTGGTTGGTAAAGGGGCCGGGACAAACTCAATATTTATGCTGTTCACAAAATATGTTTCATAATTGTAATGGGCATGTTTCATTTTTACAGTGCCTTTAAAAAGTATTCACACCCTTTGACTTTAAAAAAATGGTGTTACAGCCTGAACTTCAAATGGATTACATTTATATTTTTGGGTCACTGCCATACCCCATAATGTCAAAGTGGAATTATGTTTTTCAAAATGTTTACAAAATAAAAAAATTAAAGCTGAAATGTCTTAAGTCAGTAAGTATTCAACCCCTTTGTTATGGCAAGCCTAAATATGTTCAGCAGTAAAAATGTGCTTAACAAGTCACAATAAGTTGCATGGACTCTGTGTGCAATAATAGTGTTTAACATGATTTTTGAATGACTACCTCATCTCTGTAACCTACACATACAGATAATTGTACGGTCCCTCAGTCGAGCAGTGAATTTCAAACACAGATGCCCAGGGCGGTTTTCCAATGAATTGCAAAGAGGGGGGGGGGGGCATTAACTTCACCATGCTCAAAGGGATAGTCATTAATTACACTTTGGATGGTGTATCAAAACACCCAGTAACTACAAAAATACAGGAGTCCTTCCTAACTCAGTTGCCATAGAGCATTTCACTACACCCGTACAAGCATTTCGCTACACCCGCAATATCATCTGTTAAAACATGTGTGTAACCAATATAATTTGATTTGATTTAGAGTAAGGAAATAGCTCCGGAATTTCACCATGAGGCCAACGGTGACTTTAAAACAGTTACAGAGCTGAATGGTATTGATTTGACAAAACTGAGGATTGATCAACAACATTGTATTTACTCCACAATAATAACCTAATTTACAGAGGGAATTACAGAATGTCCATATTTTCAAGCATAGTGGTGGCTGCATCATGTTATGGGTATGCTTGTTATCGTTAAGGACTGGGGAGTTTTTCAGAATAAAAACATTTATGGAATGGAGCTAAGCACAGGCAAAATCCTAGAGCAAAACCTGTCTCAGTCTGCTTTCCACCAGACACTGGGAGATTAATTCATTTTTCAGCAGGAAAATAACCTAAAACACAAGGGCAAATCTACACTGGATTTGCTTACCAAGAAGACAGTGAATGTTCCTGAGTGGCCGAGTTACAGTTTTGACTTAAATATACTTGAAAATCTATGGCAAGACCTGAAAATGGTTGTCTAGCAATGATCAACAACAAATTTGACAGAGCTTGAAGAATTTTGTAAAGAATAATGGGCAAATGTTGCACAATCCAGACATACAGACTTACTCAGAAAGACTCACAGCTGTAATCGCTGGCAAAGGTGCTTCAACAAAGTATTGACTCAGGGGTGTTAATACTTATGTAAATTAGATATTTCTGTATTTGATTTTCAAAATGTTTTCTAAAATGTTTAAAAACATGTTCACTTTGTCATTATGGGGTATTGTGTGTAGACGGGTGAGAAAAATCTATATAATCCCTTTTTAATTCAGGCTGTAGCACAACAAAATGTGGAATAAGTCAAGGCGGTATGAATACTTTCTGAAGGCACTGTATGCTGCTCATTGTAACAGCAGTGCCATGTGAATAGGCTACTGTAATGTAGCCTTGATTAACTCATTCTTGAAATCACATACAGTCAATAGGCCTAAAGTCAATTTAAATGTAGAATAGCTAGTTTCTCGTACAACAGAACTTCATCTAATGTTGGTTTAAACTCTAGGGATTTAGTGAACGATGTATTACATTTTATAAGGTTTTTTGGGTGATGACTACCACTGTCATTATTTTTAAGGGGAATCTTGACAGTCAGGTGAATTTTGACAGTCTGGATTCTAAAGCATTTTCATGCTAATATCGTTGCAGCCCATCTTATATTCTCTCGAAATCATCAGAATCCTGTTGATTTTGGAACAGACCTCAGAGCAGCTCCCAATTGCATCCTCCACAGTAATTTTATTTTTACAGATCTTAAAAACAGCCAATCCTACAGTGATCTCCAAGTGGCCAGGTCCACCCACAGTAGAGGGAGAGACGGCTAGAGGTAAAGAGACGCAGAAAGATGAGCGGATTGAAAGAGGGAAGAACGGACCCGGGTACCGTTCACCGTGAGAGGGTCACTCTGGTTGTGGATGGAAGCCATTTTGTGGTGGACCCCACCACCTTCACTGCACACCCCAACACCATGCTAGGAAGGTACAGTGGGAAATTAACTTAAATAATTATATATTTTTTCACTTACTTATGAATGTACAGTACATACAGACATGAAAATGTTACTTAGAGAAAACATAGTTGGTTAAGGTATCAGGGTTTGGGTTACATTTTTTCACGTTGTCATTGCAGAATGTTTGGCCCTGCGCGACAGCACAACTTCACCAGGCCCAATGGGAAGGGCGAGTATGAACTGACAGAGGGCATCAGTGCCAGCATCTTTCAGGTCATACTGGTGAGTTGGCACAACTTGAATATAAGAACACTGTCCTAATGTTGAGTGGAACCCAACCTTTTGCAGGACACTGTTGAGCATGAAAACCCCAGCAGCGCTGCAGTACTTGACACAGACCTGTGCACCTGGCACCTACTACGTACCCTGTTCAAAGGCACTTAACTATATTGTCTTGCTCATTCATTCCCTGAATGGCACACATACACAATCCATGTCTCAATTTTCTCAAGGCTTAAAAATCATTTTTTAACCCATCTCTTCCCCTTCATCTAAACTGATTG